>NC_069503.1:491244217-491349217 GCF_027579735.1 Bombina bombina | reverse complement strand
TGTGAATTCTTGCACATGCTCAGTAGGATCTGGTGACTCAAAAATTGTAACTATAAAAGACTGTGCACATTTTTTTTAATGGAAGTAAATTGGAAAGTTGTTTAAAATTACATGCTGTATCTGAATCATGAAAATTTAATTTAACCTGAGTGTCCCTTTAAGAGTACTTTTTTGACAGAAAACCAAATATCAATTAGCATGTAGAATGCACATACATATACAGGACAAAATATGTGACAAAAAGATGTTTATTTACATAGCAAAAGACAAAAACACTCTACTAAGATGTGATTTGCTTTCCTCGTATGTGAGCCTAGCCGTCTTCATCAGAGGATGCAAAATGCCAAATAGTTACATAACCTTGGGTAACTATACACTAATTGGTAAATCCAAAGAATTCTATATTTGCAAAATCATTCAGGGAACTTATACCAAAGGTAATATATACCTGTCAATTATTCCCAAATTACTCATATTATCTTAACTCAGACTAATAAACCAAATAAACAATTGTTAATTTCATACACAATCCTAGTGTCTGACTTGTGCAGCAGCAAACAATTAGGTTCATCCAAATTTTTCTGAACACATTTTCTGAAAAATGAGTTTTTCAGAATATTCGTCTGCTGGACTATTCATGACTGAATATTCATGAAACATTTATATTCAATTTTATTAAAGGGATAGTCTAGTCCAAAATTAAATTTTCATGATTCAGATAGGGCATGTCATTTTAAACAAATTTCCATTTTACTTTTATCATCAAATTTGCTTTGTGCTCTTGGTATTCTTTGTTGAAAGCTAAACCTAGGTAGGCTCATATGCTAATTTCTAATCCGTTAAACCGACTCTTATCTCAGTGCATTTTGACAGTTTTTCACAGCTAGACAGCACTAGTTCATGTGGGTCATATAGATAACATTGTGCTCAATCCTGTGGATTTATTTATGAGACAGCACCGATTGTCAAAATAACTGCTAAGAGTTTGCAGAAGCTTAGATACAAGGTAATCACAGAGGTAAAAAGTGTATTAATATAACAGAGTTGGTTATGGAAAACTGGGAAATGGGTAATAAAGGGATTACCCATGTTTTAAAACGATAACATTTCTGGAGTAGACTGTCCCTTTAAACAAATGTAGCATTAAACTTACCTTGAGTGCGTTAATAGCGTGTGGATCCCTGAGTCTGTGTTATAGGACCTTTTCCTTTTACACAGGCTCTAGGATTTGCTGTTGTAAGCCCCCTATCAGTAAGGCACAAGTGTCACGATCATATATCTGTCTATTATCTATCTATTATCTATGTATCTATCTATCTATCTATCAATTATCTATCTATCATCTATCAATCTATCTGTCTGTCTATTTATCTATCTCTATCTATCTTTACTTCTATTATCTATCTATCTATCTATCTACCTATCTATCTATCTATCTATCTATCTATCTATCTATCTATCTATCTATCTATCTATCTATCTATCTATCTCTGTCTATATGTATGTCTGTATGACTATCTATCTATCTATCTATCTATCTATCTATCTATCTATCTATGTCAGTGATATATCTTAAACCCAATGAAATTCTTATGTTTCAAAGGAAAAAATAAACAAGCACATTGAATGACGTTTCTACTTCCTAGAATGATAATAAGGTTGCAGGTGTCTAAAATATGTGAAGGACAGTTTGAGCCCATTCAACCTTGAGGATTATTTTGAATAGATAGAATAAAACTACTGCTCTTTTGCTTTTAGATCCTTGGAGTTAAAACATTTGACATCAACTTTAAGAAGCACAGCAGACGGTATGCTTCAGTGGATTGAAACTAGGGAAAATTGTCATCCTTTAAGATTTGCATCACTACTCTTCTGAGATTTCTGTGGTTTAATGTTTCCTCATGTCTCACGCAAGCAGGTATATTTTACTATGGAATTATGACAATGTTTCTTAATGCTAGTAAGTTTTACAAGAAATAATATCAGCCTTGCAAGAAAGTTCATAGCACTTTGTATGATGTTGCCCCATATTAAAAGTAAACTCTAACCTGTTACATATAATTAATTTTAAATATAATATATAGTGTTCAAAATGTAATTCAAAAATCTATACAGAAGATCTGTATTAAGGTTTACATGTCTGAGATTGTATTGCTTATAGTAAAATGGCTATTAGCTGTAATTGTTGTTTATCTTAATCTTTTTTTCCCCAATACATTTAGATCAATCTGCTTTGAAAACAAATTATGTATAGGGAAAATGCGCAAATTCTAATTTAGCAACACTTTCCAGAATCACTAATTGCTCCTGAAAAACTAAAGATACACAGAAATACTCAAGTCATATATGGATAAAAAAAATCTATCTATCTATCTATCTATCTATCTATATCTATCTATCTATCTATCTATCTATCTATCTGTCTGTCTCTATCTATTTGTCTATAAATTTAGTTTGTACGAATAGTTTGTAAGAATCCTTCATAACAAATTTTCAAAATAAAAATAGTATTTTAGAACATTCCTCTTCTGCACTATTCAGTGTTGTTTTGTTTTAAACAAAATAACTACCTAATATCCATGGAACGTTTACCATTTGTTTTTGTTAAACAAAAGTAAATGCTCCTTTGCTACAGGTGAAAAAGTTCCCCTGTGGTGTTATACTTACCTATAGTGCGCTAATAGAAGGATTAGAGGGGCAGATCTCAGAGCTTCTTCTTTGACACAGGCTCTAGGATTCGCCATGCTAAGGCCTAGATTTAGAGTTTGGCGGTAGCCGTGAAAACCAGCGTTAGAGGCTCCTAACGCTGGTTTTAGGCTACCGCCGGTATTTGGAGTCAGTCAGGAAAGCGTCTAACGCTCACTTTTCAGCCGCGACTTTTCCATACCGCAGATCCCCTTACATCAATTGCGTATCCTATCTTTTCAATGGGATCTTTCTAACTCCGGTATTTAGAGTCGTGTCTGAAGTGAGCGTTAGAATTCTAACGACAAAACTCCAGCCGCAGAAAAAAGTCAGTAGTTAAGAGCTTTCTTGGCTAACGCCAGTTTATAAAGCTCTTACCTACTGTGCTCTAAAGTACACTAACACCCATAAACTACCTATGTACCCCTAAACCGAGGTCCCCCCACATCGCCGCCACTCAATTACATTTTTTTAACCCCTAATCTGCCGACCGCCACCTACATTATACTTATGTACCCCTAATCTGCTGCCCCTAACACCGCCGACCCCTATATTATATTTATTAACCCCTAACCTGCCCCCCACAACGTCGCCGCCAGCTACCTACAATAATTAACCCCTAATCTGCCGACCGCAAAGAGCCACCACCTACATTATAGCTATGTACCCCTAATCTGCTGCCCCTAACACCGCCGACCCCTATATTTATTAACCCCTAATCTGCCCCCCTCAACGTCGCCTCCACCTGCCTACACTTATTAACCCCTAATCTGCCGAGCGGATCTCACTGCTACTATAATAAAGTTATTAACCCCTAATCCGCCTCACTCCCGCCTCAATAACTCTATAATAAATAGTATTAACCCCTAATCTGCCCTCCCTAACATCACCGACACCTAACTTCAATTATTAACCCCTAATCTGCCGACCGAATCTCACCGCTATTCTAATAAATGGATTAACCCCTAAAGCTAAGTCTAACCCTAACACTAACACCCCCCTAAGTTAAATATAATTTAAATCTAACAAAATAAATTAACTCTTATTAAATAAATTATTCCTATTTAAAGCTAAATACTTACCTGTAAAATAAATCCTAATATAGCTACAATATAAATTATAATTATATTATAGCTATTTTAGGATTTATATTTATTTTACAGGTAACTTTGTATTTATTTTAACCAGGTACAATAGCTATTAAATAGTTAAGAACTATTTAATAGCTAAAATAGTTAAAATAATTACAAAATTACCTGTAAAATAAATCCTAACCTAAGTTACAATTAAACCTAACACTACACTATCAATAAATTAATTAAATAAAATACCTACAATTACCTACAATTAAACCTAACACTACACTATCAATAAATTAATTAAATACAATATCTACAAATAAATACAATGAAATAAACTAACTAAAGTACAAAAAATAAAAAAGAACTAAGTTACAAAAAATAAAAAAATATTTACAAACATCAGAAAAATATTACAACAATTTTAAACTAATTACACCTACTCTAAGCCCCCTAATAAAATAACAAAGACCCCCAAAATAAAAAAATGCCCTACCCTATTCTAAATTACTAAAGTTCAAAGCTCTTTTACCTTACCAGCCCTGAACAGGGCCCTTTGCGGGGCATGCCCCAAAGAATTCAGCTCTTTTGCCTGTAAAAAAAAAACATACAATACCCCCCCCAATTGAATCAGCCAATCGGATTGATTGAATCAGCCAATCGGATTGAACTTGATTCTGATTGGCTGATTCCATCAGCCAATCAGAATTTTCCTACCTTAATTCCGATTGGCTGATGGAATCCTATCAGCCAATCGGAATTCGAGGGACGCCATCTTGGATGACGTCCCTTAAAGGAACCGTCATTCGTCGGGAAGTCATCGGAAGAAGAAGATGGGTCCGCGGTGGATGTCTTCAAGATGGAGCCGGTCCTCATCGGATGAAGATAGAAGATGCCGCTTGGAAGAAGATGGTTGCCGGTCCGGATCTACTCTTCTTCCCGGATAGGATGAAGACTTTGGAGACTTTTCTGGACTTCTTCAGCCATCGGATGATGGATGTCTAGCCCCCGCTTGGGATTGGATGAAGATTTCAGAGCCTGGAACGATCGGTGATACCTGGCATAGTGAAGACAAGGTAGGAAGATCTTCAGGGGCTTAGTGTTAGGTTTATTTAAGGGGGGGTTTGGGTTAGATTAGGGGTATGTGGGTGGTGGGTTGTAATGTTGAAGGGGGGGTATTGTATGTGGTTTTTTACAGGCAAAAGAGCTGAATTATTTGGGGCATGCCCCGCAAAGGGCCCTGTTCAGTGCTGGTAAGGTAAAAGAGCTTTGAACTTTAGTAATTTAGAATAGGGTAGGGCATTTTTTTATTTTGGGGGTCTTTGTTATTTTATTAGGGGGCTTAGAGTAGGTGTAATTAGTTTAAAATTGTTGTAATATTTTTCTGATGTTTGTAAATATTTTTTTATTTTTTGTAACTTAGTTCTTTTTTATTTTTTGTACTTTAGTTAGTTTATTTCATTGTAGTTATTTGTAGATATTGTATTTAATTTATTTATTGATAGTGTAGTGTTAGGTTTAATTGTAAGTTAGGTTAGGATTTATTTTACAGGTAATTTTGTAATTATTTTAACTATTTTAGCTATTAAATAGTTCTTAACTATTTAATAGCTATTGTACCTGGTTAAAATAAATACAAAGTTACCTGTAAAATAAATATAAATCCTAAAATAGCTATAATATAATTATAATTTATATTGTAGCTATATTAGGATTTATTTTACAGGTAAGTATTTAGCTTTAAATAGGAATAATTTATTTAATAAGAGTTAATTAATTTCGTTATATTTAAATTATATTTAACTTAGGGGGTGTTAGTGTTAGGGTTAGAATTAGCTTTAGGGGTTAATACATTTATTAGAATAGCGGTGAGCTCCAGTCGGCAGATTAGGGGTTAATGTTTGAAGTTAGGTGTCGGCAATGTTAGGGAGGGCAGATTAGGGGTTAATACTATTTATTATAGGGTTAGTGAGGCAGATTAGGGGTTAATAACTTTATTATAATAGCGGTGCGGTCCGCTCGGCAGATTAGGGGTTAATACGTGTAGGCAGGTGGAGGCGACGTTGTGGGGGGCAGATTAGGGGTTAATAAATATAATATAGGGGTCGGCGGTGTTAGGGACAGCAGATTAGGGGTACATATCGATAATGTAAGTAGCGGCGGTTTACGGAGCGGCAGATTAGGGGTTAATAATAATAATAATATGCAGGGGTCAGCGATAGCGGGGGCGGCAGATTAGGGGTTAATAAGTGTAAGGTTAGGGGTGTTTAGACTCGGGGTACATGTTAGAGTGTTAGGTGCAGACGTAGGAAGTGTTTCCCCATAGCAAATAACGGGGCTGCGTTAGGAGCTGAACGCGGCTTTTTTGCAGGTGTTAGGTTTTTTTTCAGCTCAAACAGCCCCATTGTTTCCTATGGGGGAATCGTGCACGAGCACGTTTATGAAGCTGGCCGCGTCCGTAAGCATCTCTGGTATCGAGAGTTAAAGTTGCGTTAAATATGCTCTACGCTCCTTTTTTGGAGCCTAACGCATCCATTCTGTGGACTCTCAATACCAGAGTTATTTAAAAGGTGCGGCCAGAAAAAAGCCAGCGTTAGCTACGCGGGTCGTTACCGACAAAACTCTAAATCTAGCCGTAAGCCTCCTATTAGTGTGACCCTAGGGTCTGTGTGTAAGTGTTGGAATTATCACAGCTCTCTATCGTGCTAGAGATGAGTATTTAATCTCTAAAGGTAATTTAAAGTAAGCAAATGAATACTGATGAATTTTGTCAGTATTTCTTTATTTTCTTTACGTTTACTTGGTGCATTAGTTCAGAAAGAAACACATGCACAAACCTACTATCATCTATCTATCTATCATCTATCTATCTATCTATCTATCTATCTATCTATCTATCTATCTATCTATCTATCTATCTATCTATCTCATCTGTCTATCTATCTATCTATCTATCTATCTGACTATCTATCTATCTATCGCATCTTTCTATCTATTATATATCTATCATCTATCTATCTATCTATCTATCTATCTATCATCTATCTATCTATCTTTATCATCTGTCTATCTATCTATCTATCTTTATCATCTGTCTATCTATCTATCTATCTATCTATCTATCTATCTATATCTATCTATCTCATCTGTTTATCTATCTATCCATCTATCTATCTATCTATCTGACTATCTATCTATCTGACTATCTATCTATTTATCTATCTATCTATCTATAATTAAACTAACATATTACTATTTAAATAATATTCTATTTTTTAATGTGAAGTTCACAAATCTTGTTCTGGGAGTAGATCCTAAACTGTAAGCTGAACTAGTTGAACAGCTTGACTGCTATCAAGGCCCAAATGACACATTTATTGTTATAAAGCAGTTGTGGCACACTTGGGATTAGTTTCCTGAAAAATAGTAAACAACAACGAGAGGAAAAAAATAAATTCTACAGCGGCATCACATTCCTGCCACTATTTGTTATAAACTACTGTTATTCCTACAATCCTGCCTTGTTGTTGTTCAAAATTACACCAGACACAGATTGAGTGTGGACTCTTCAAAATATGTTCTTCTGTATTGAGATAACATTGTTGATTATATCTATAACTAGTCCTAAAACCCGTTCACACTGGTCATTTTTTGCAGTACAGCGGTCCCACCCCTTGCGCTCTCTCCCTCCCCCTCTCTCCCTCTCTCCCCCCTCTCTTTTGCTCTCTCCCCTCTCTTTTGAGCTTTCTCTCACCCCCTCTCTTTTGAGCTCTCTCTCTCCCCCTCTCTTTTGCGCTCTCTCTCACCCCCTCTCTTTTGTGCTCTCTCTCCCCCCTCTCATTTGCTCTCTCTCTCCCCCTCTCTTTTGAGCTCTCTCTCTCCCCCCTCTTTTTTGACCTCTCGCTCTCCCCCCTCTCTTTTGCGCTCTCTCTCTCCCCCACTCTTTTGCGCTCTCTCTCTCCCCCTCTCTTTTGCGCTCTCTCAACCCTCTCTTTTGTGCTCTCTCTCCCCCCCTCTCTTTTGCACTCTCTCTCTCCCCTCTCTTTTGTGCTCTCTCTCTCCCCCATCTCTTTTGCACTCTCTCTCCCCCATCTCTTTTGCGCTCTCTCCCCCCTCTCTCTCTCTCCTCTCTTTTGCGCTTTCTTTCCCCCTCTCTTTTGCGCTCTCTCTCTCCCCCTCTCTTTTGTGCTCTCTACCCTCTCTTTTGCGCTCTCTCTCCCCCCTCTCTTTTGCGCTCTCTCCCCCCCTCTCTTTTGCGCTCTCTCTCCCCCCTCTCTTTTGTGCTCTCTCTCCACCCCTCTCTTTTGCGCTCTCTCCCCCTCTCTTTTGCGCTCTCTCTCCCCCCTCTCTTTTGCGCTCTTCCCCCTCTCTTTTGCACTCTCTCTCCCCCCTCTTTTGCGCTCTCTCTTCCCCCCTCTATTTTGCGCTCTCTCTCCCCCCTCTCTTTTATGCTCTCTCCCCCCTCTCTTTTGCGCTCTCTCTCCCCCTCTCTTTTGCCCTCTCTCTCCCCCCTCTCTTTTGATCTCTCTCTCTCTCCTCTCTTTTGATCTCTCTCTCTCTCCTCCCCTCTCTCCCCCCCCCTCTCTCTCTCTCTCTCTCCCCCTCTCTCCCCCCTCTCTCCACCCTCTCTTTCTCTCTCTCTCTCTCTCTCTCTCCCCCCCTCTCTCTCTCTCTCTCTCTCTCTCTCTCTTTCCCCCTCTCTCCCCCCTTTCTCTCTCCCCCCTTTCTCTCCCACCCCCCCTCTCTCTCTCTCTCTCCCCTCCTCTCTCTCTCCCCTCCTCTCTCTCTCTCTCTCCCCTCCTCTCTCTCTCACTCCCCTCCTCTCTCTCTCACTCCCCTCCTCTCTCTCTCTCCCCCTCTCTCTCTCCCCTCTTTCTCTCCCCCTTCTCTCTCCCCCCCTCTCTCCCCCCTCTCTCTCCCCCTCTCTCTCCCCTCTCTCTCCCCCTCTCTATCTCTCTCACCTCTCTATCTCTTCCCCTCTCTATCACTCTATCTCTCTCCCTCTCTATCTCTCTCCCCTCTATCGCGCAACCAAGCCCGACCACGCCCCCTTCACGCCCGGCCATGCCCCCTCATGGCCATTCATGCACGACCACGCCCAATTCATGCTGGCCACGCCCCCACTCAGTCCTGGCCACGCTCACTTCTGCTGCAGATCACCTAGGGGCTCAAAGGCCAGGTGTGTTTGTCCTCGTGCTGTTTCTACTGCGCATGACAGCTTCGGACAAACACACTTGGCCTTTTATTATATAGGATGATCAGCTTCCAACACACAGGGGCCACAGATCAATATTTTACAAGCATTAGCGACAGGGAATAAATATATAGAAAATGAAAAGTCCAGGGACAGAGGCCCATATTTAGGTAAGGTTAAAGTGTACCCTCTGTCTGCTTTTCTTCCCTCCAAATGGTTATTTTGGGTTGTGTCAACCTTATTTGTCCACCCACCAAAAGGACCCAAAGCATAAATGCTTTTACTCTTTTTTTCTGGGGCCACAAAAACTATGACACACATTCTTATTTGATTTTTGACGTGGGACACTTTTCTCTCTCATCATACCATAGTCACTTTCGCCTCCCCGCTCACTTCACTCATATGTTTCTCTCTTTCCCTTTTACTTTTCTAAACACTAATAGCTCTCACTCATACTGTGTACTATGTTATTAAAATGATTTTTCTGAAATATGTAAAACATGAGTTTGTGATATTTAGCTAAATGCTGTATGTGTGTATTCATATTAAGGAGTAGATTTATTAATGGTCGAGTGGACATGATTGACTGTAGTGAAACATGTCTGCTCGACAGCATACGCTGTCAGCATTTTTCATTGCACACGCATTTCTAGTGAAATGCTTGGGCAATGCCGTCCCCTGCTCACCGGCAGCCAATCGGCTGCTAGCAGGAGGTGTAAATCATCCCGATCATATCGGACCGGCATGATTTCAGTACTCCGCCTAAAAGGTGGTGGAAAAGTTAAGGAGCAGCGGTCTTATGACCGCAGCTTCTTAACTTCCATTTCAGGTGAACCTGAAACGATGGGTGTAGAATGCAGTATCCACTGCTTAATAAATCTACCCCATAGTCTGTATCAGGATGTATAGAATTTTATGAAAAAAACCTCACACATATTTTTTTGATGATGCTGTAATTTCCCATTGGTTGTCTAGACCGTACATTATGAACTTCTGCAAAAAGCTTACAAATGTACTTTACACATTTTTTTAAAAGCAATAGAAATGGTATATATTTATTGTTGCACCAGCTAAAGGGTTTCTACTGTGTTTTTAAGCCCTTTGTTTAGGTTAGACACACATTAGTCCTGCTCTAATAAATTATAGCATTCATTTGTTCAACTACTATGGCCCTTTAACACCAGAAAAATTAGCATTTTGGAAATATCACTTATGTAACTAGGATGGGAAATCTGATTCACACAGCCACAGAATTATTGGATTTTAAAGGCATAAGTATAGTAGCCAAATTTACCTGAGTTAATCTTTTGCATGGCGAACTCTTATGGACTTATACTGATAACAGTGTTTGGAAACACTACGGGCCTGATAATATAAAGCTCTCCACTCTGGTGAGATTATTATACAAGTCTCATCAGTACTATAAGGTCCCTCCCCAAAAAATAATGAAAGGCAATTTTTTCTTGACAGCTGCTTATATAGCTACATCCACACAACCAAGGATGATCCCCGCACACGGCATGTAGAAAGACAGACTCAGTCCAAAAATAGCAATAAAAACATACAGCTAGATTACAAGTCGTCTTTTAACGCTGAAAATATGGCATTTTTAGAGTTAAAACAGCACCGCAGGCATTACAAGTCTTGTTGGTATAGGTGTACTGCAAACCTTTTAGCCTGTAACGCAACGTCAGAACCGCACTCGTAAAAACAACATTTTTTCATGGGATTCCCATAGCGCTGCCATTACGAGTTTTGTGGTGAAGCTAAAAAACCTGCGTAACACCCTATAACGACAAGATCTGTAACGCCATCTAAAAGCAATAGTTATGAATTTTACTCTAAAAATCTGTTACATAAAACTCATAACTAAACTGCTACAAAGTACACTAAACACCCATAAACTACCTATTAACCTCTAAACCAAGGCCCTCCTGCATCGCAAACACTATATTAAATTTATTAACCCCTAATCTGCCATTCCCGATATCGCCACCACTAAAAACTTTTATTAAACCTTATTCAGCCGCTCCCCAACATCGTCACCACTATAATAAATGTATTAACCCCTATACCGCCTCCCTCCTGCATCTCAAACACTATATAAATATAATTAACCCCTAATTTGCCATCCGCCCATATCGCCCCCACTATACTAAAATTATTTAGCCCTACAACGCCGCCACGATAATAAACCTATTACCCCCTAAACCACAAGCCCCCCCACAATGAAATTTACTAAAATAAACTATTAACCCCTAAACCGAAAAAAACCCATATTGCAAGAAACTAAATTAAACTAGTAACCCCTTAACCTAACGCCCCCCCTAATTTTAGATTAAAATTGCAATTTCCCTATCTTAAATTAAATTAAAACTTACCTGTCAAATTAAAAAAACTAAGTTTAAACTAACAATTAAACTAATATAATTATTAAACTAAAATTAAACTAACTACCAATTAAATTAAACTAAAATACACATTAAAAAAATCCTAACACTAGAATGAGAGCTGCTTCCATTGGCTGATTCAAATTTTTCAGTCAATAGGAATGCAAGGGACGCCATCTTGAATCGCGTACCTTGCATTGAAGATTCAGTGTATGGCGGCGACTGTATGAAGAGGATGCCCTGTGCCGGATGTCTTCAGGATGAACCCGCTCCGCGCCGCCGGGATCAAGATAGAAGATACCACCTGGATGAAGATTGAAGAGGCTGCCTGGATGATGACTTCTCGCGACCTGGATGAGGACTTCGCTGCCTGGATGAAGATAAAAGAGGCTGTCTGGATGAAGACTTCTCGACGCCTGGATGAGGACTTCGCCGCCTTGATGAAGATCGTTCAAGTGGGCCTTCAAAAACTGTAAGTGGATCGTCGGGGGTTAGAGAGAGATTTTTTTTAAAGGGTTTTTGGGTGTTTTTTTTTAGATTAGGGTTTGGACAGCAAAAGAGCTATGCCAATCCAAATGCCCTTTTCAGGGCAATGGGTAGCATAGGTTTTTTAGATATTTTATTTTTATTTTGTGGGTTTGAGGGGTGGGGGTTTGTAATGTTAGTGGATTTTGTTTTAGGCAAAAGAGCTGTTTAACTTAGGGCAATGCCCTACAAAAGGCCCTTTTAAGGGCTATTGGTAGTTTATTCTAGATTAGGATTTCATTTTGGGGTGTGTTTTTTTAAATGGGTATTAGAATAGGAATAATTGTTATTATTTTTGAAAATGTGTTAGTTATTTTGTGTAATGTATTTTTTTAGTTTTGGGTGGGTTTTTATTTTTAGATTCGGGCTTGGGCGGTTCATAAAAGAGCTGAATGTCCTTTTAAGGGCAGGAACAAGAGATAAATGCCCTTTTAAGAGCAATGCCCATACAAATGCCTTTTTCAGGGCAATGGGTAGATTAGGTTTTACTTTATTTTTATTTTTTGGATGGGGGGTTTGGGGTTTGTATACTGTTAGGGGGTGTTTGTTTTCTTTTGTAGCAAAAGACCTGTTATCTTTAGGGCAATGCCCTACAAAAGGCACTTTTAAGGGCCCTTGGTAGTTAATTCTAGATTAAGCTTTTTTATTTTGGGGTGTTTTTTTTTTTTTTTTAAAAGGGTATTAGAATAGGAATAATTTTTATTTTTTTGGATAATTTCGTTTGTGATTTTTTCTAATGGTAGTTTTTTTTATTTTTTCTAATGGTAGTTTTTATAATTTTTTGTAATTTTAGGTTTTAGTGTAAGGCACTTTAGGTTTTATTTGACAGGAAGGTTTGTATTTATTTTAACTAGGGAGTTAGTAAATAATTAATAACTATTTACTAACTAGTCTACCTACCTGTGAAATAAAAATAAAACCTAAGCTAGCTACAATATAACTATTAGTTATATTGTATCTAGCTTAGGTTTTATTTCACAGGTAAGTTTGTATTTAGTTTTAAATAGGTATTATTTAGTTAATAATTGTAACTTTAGTTTAGCTTTATTTTAATTATGTTAAAGTTAGGTGGTGTTAGGGTTAGGGTTACGTTAGGGTTAGGGTTAGGTTGTTGCAATGTGGGGGGCTGGCAGCTTAGGGGTTAATAGGTTTATTTAGTTGTAGTGATGTAGGAGGCCAGAGGTTTAGGGGTTAATAGCTTAATTTAGTTGCGGCAATGTCGGGGAGCAACGGAATAGGGGTTAATAGATTTATTATAGTATGGGCGATGTTGGGATGCAGGGAATAGGGGTTAATAACTTTAGTATAGTGGCGGCGATATCGGGAGCAGCAGATCGTGGGTTAATAGTTTTATTTAGGTGGCAGCGATATCGGTGGGCAGCAGATTAGGGGTGTTTAGACTCGGGGTTTATGTTAAGGTGGTTTAAATGTTAGTTTTTTTCCCCATAGACTTCAATGGGGCTGCGTTACAGAGCTTTTCATTCCGCGATCGCAGGTGTTGGGAAAGCGTGCAAGAGCATGTGAAAACAGTACTTGTTTTTTGTGCGGTATGGATCTTAAAAGCACCATATCGCACGCACAAGCCGGGTTTTTAAAAACTTGTAATGGCTGCGCTATAGGGGGTTAAATAACGCAACTTTTGTTGCATTTGTTAATTTCCCTATAGCGCACATAACTCGTAATCTAGCTGATAGCTATTTATTCAATATATAAAAGCATCTCAAATCCATAAAAGTAAACAGAGTGTTGGAGTCAAACGCGTTTCATCATAAATAACACACTTTGTCAATGACTCTTAGCTTATATAGTTATACAGGGTTCTAGATGTGAAGACGAGACACATACAGTAGAATATAATGCTCAGAAAAATCCCCCAAAGATTTTGCTCAATTTCTCTACATGGGCCTGATATTCTAAAGTACTCCGCTCTGGTGAGATTATCTAAGATTTTTCACCAGTATCGCGGGGTCCCTCAAAGACTTTTAGAAAGGAGATTTTGTTATTGAGAGTTGTTTATCTCTCTATGCGGAGTTCTGGATGTAGAGATACACATACATTGCAAAATAATGCTAAAACATCCCCCAAAAGTTTGGCGTGATTTCTCTCCATGCCGGTGAGTTTTTTGATTATCAGGCCTCATGTCAGTGAGTTTTTGATCATCAGTCCTATCTCATGAAATCATAAACGTTAACAATAAATGTTGTGTAAAGAGAAAAAAAAGCAACAGCACCATATATTTAAAGTTCTAAATTAAAAATAAGCAAAAACTTCCTGTTGTTATAGTCTTTAATTTTGTTATGCTTTACCATATATCTACTCCAAATCCTTTCTGGTATTCTCAGTCTGGGAATGAAAATAAAGAGTAAGTTTTTTTAACATAGCAAAACCTTGCCTCATGTTATAGTGAGCTATAAATCAGCTTTCCGCCATGCATTCATCTTCCTGATTATTAGCAGGGTCAACTAACTAAATCAGTCATGAATATAGTCTTACAATATTTACAAATGAATGTGGAAAAATTCTATCTTAAAAAATAGAAGAAACAGAGTTTAGCCTACATTCAATAGCATGAAATATTGTATAATGTAATAGAATTACCATAAGCAAAGCTATCTTTTTAAAGTCTGTCATTCTGCTGTTCAATAATTCATGCACTAAATATATATATATATATATATATATATATATATATATATATATATATATATATATATAACCTGATGAACAGATATAAAGCCATATTAATCATTAATTTATAATGCAATAAACAGTATGGGCCAGATTACAAGTGAAGTGCTAATTAACACTTACGCTCAAGCTTATTACATGCGTTAGGTGGTGCTTGGATTATAAATTGACAGTAAACTGTGTTCACTCGTGCTAACTTGAGGACTGAGGAGCGCAAAAAGACCAACTTTTAATATCACGCACGTGATATCCTATTCCCCCATAGAAGTGAATGGAGCAAAAAACACCCTACTCGTGAGCAAACCCAATTGCATATTCTCAGGTTAGTTTAACGGACATGAAAATATAAATATTTAATGTTCCAATGTTCTTCACATAACAGAATGTATTCTATTTGTTCTTAAAATATCATTGCCAATGAATAAAAGTGACAGTAGTTATACTTTTTATTCATATCTTTTAAATTTCTGTTTTTCAGACTGATATTTCCACCAATTTGTTTTACTCCTATTTTATATATATATATATATATATATATATATATATATATATATATATATATATTATATTATATTATATATATTGAAGGTTGGTCACGGAGAAGGGTGAGGATTTGATACCAGCACCAAAGGAACTTAAGTGTGTTAAATTTGGACTTTATGGAAACATGACTTTGAACTGACTACTCCCTTATTATTGTGGGCTATACCCTGAGTGACCATATAACCTTTTTGTTTTATAGTATTCTATTAAATTATAATAAATTATTGAAAGTATATGATCCTGTATTTTGCCGGTGGGGTTATTATATCTTATATCTCAGAGCTGGTTTATAGTTCTGGAAGATGTGAGTTTTCCATTGATTCCATACGATTGATATCTTCATACACAGTGTTATGCTATGAGATCTATTTTCTCTTCCTTTTGAGGATACCTGTGGGATAAAAACTGAAGAAATAATGTCATATGGACTTGGGCTATCCATCTACAAAATGACAAAAATAAGTATTTAAAATTTGTAACAGTAGTGGTATATGGTGGTTCACTTTTTATTTCATTTTGCATTTACTATCTGAAAACCATATTGTCATAAATTGTATTTTTTTTTAAAAAAAATTATAATCGTATACTAAAAAATATTTCTTTTTTTTTTGTTTTATAAAGGTTTTTATTGAGGTCAAAAGAAGAAATTACAGATAACATAAATTACAAAAAGCAATTCATATATTTGTATATTATCTGAGCAATGACATATATAAATCAAAATAATCCTCATTTCTTTTCCCGTTTTTCCAGATGTATTAGGTCACTTATGGACCCAAGAAGCAGTAAGAAGCCAAGTCCAGGGGATAATGGATAAACGTAAAAGTCAATATACATTGATAACAAAATGAAATGTAAATGATGAAGTAAGATCTTTCTAACGCCTAAATAGGCTTTCAAGACTATTGTCAAACCGTGTTTTACCTGAACTTTCACAATACAATAAGTGAATGACTAAATAAATAAATTCCCGGATCTTGCCTGTTTTTTCATACCGATGTAGTCCCTTAGCTATGATGTGTGTGTTTTCTCCCTTATTATTAACCCCCATTGTGGAGGTTTTCTTTATGGTGTAATGTACGGTCTAAAGCATAAAAAGGGATGCATACAAGCCGAATAACAGCGTTCAATTTCTAATCTTTTCCGATTCTTAAGTCCTTTAGTTAGCCTGTTTCCACATTTCAAGCATATTTTCATGGATCTCTATTTTGTCAGATTTCAAACAGTAATATTTTTCCAATTGCAGGAGTAGGTCTACTTGAGTTGACCATTCCCCTATGGTGGGGATGTCAGTAGATTACAGTGTCTGAGGATTATTATTTTAATACTGTTAAGCGTCACAATCATTAATGCATGCTTTGCTTTATCCTTTAGTTTAGGGAGGCTTTTAAATAGGATCATTTTAGGTCTATTGGGTATGAGCATCCCTATAATGGCGCTTATTCTAGTTGTCACTTTTAACCAGGCGTGTATTCTCGGACATTTACACCAGATGTGTCTTATTATGCCTCTTTCCCCGTACCCTCTCCAACATTTGCCCAATGACTTAGGATATATCTTTTGTATTCTGTGGGGTGTTAGATACCAGCGTGTTAAAAATTTGAGGTTAGTTTCCAAAACCCTTGAAGATATGGAGGAGGCTTTCGTTATTCTAAATACATCCATCCACTATTGATCTGTTATGTCTACTCCGAGTTCCTTGTGCCAAACGCTGGTGTAGCTGGGTGGGGAGTTTGTGTCTGTTGCCAATAGGATTTTGTAAATTAGTGAGATAGAATGAGACGGTGTGTTTTTCGTGAGACATAATTTTTTTTCAAAGGCTGTTGTTTATCTTATAAACTGTTTTTTATGTGTATGAGTTTCATAGTAGTATTTCAGTTGTGCGTATGTGAACCAGTTAGGCAAGAGTCCGGGATCTATGCTAATGATTTCTTCATACGCTTTTAATTTGTTATCCTGCAAGAGGAGATGAATTGATGTTTTACCAATGTGGGTCGATTTGTCTGGATTTGCTGTAGTGATTGGTATGGGTATTGCTGGATTGTGTTTGAAGGGAGTCAGAGGAGATATTCCAGTCGAGATTTTACTAGTTGTATTTATTACTAAATCCCAATTTGAGAAAAATTCCTTAAGCACTGGATAGTTAGCAATTTGTTTTGGTCTATGTTTTGCATGTAACCATACTATGGAGCTCACATTTTTCTTGGGCAGTAATTGTCTATCTATTTGTGTCCATTGTTTGTTTACATTATTTGTACTCCAATCTAGGAGACTTTGCAGAAAGATGGAAAATGTATATTTAGCTATGTTGGGTACCCCTAAGCCTCCTTGTTCCTTTTTTAAGATATAAAGGTTTTTTTGTATACGTGGTCTAATGTCTTTGAAAATATAGTTATTTAATTGATTTTGTAATTTATGAATATAGGTGTGTGGAAGTGGAATGGGTAGTGTCTGGAGGATGTATAAAATTCTCGGGAGTATATTCATTTTGATTAAACTCATTCTTCCCAACCATGAAATAGATTTATTTTTCCAATTTGATAAATCACTGATAATGGATTTCAATAGTGCATTATAATTAGCTTCAAATAATATGTTTGGGTCTAGTGAAATGAATATTCCCAGGTATTTCATTTTTTTACTTTTTATGCGAAGAGAGGACTGTTTGATGTGTTCTGTAAGAAGGAGTTTTGTGGCATGGATATATTAAGTAATTCTGATTTTTTTTTTAAGGTTTATTTGGAAGTTCGAAATTATGCCATACTCTGAAATGACTTTCAGGGCTCTTTTAAGTGAAGTTTGTATGTTTGTAAGAGTTAATAAAACATCATCCGCATACATAGCCAATTTATATTTGTTGCCCTTTATTTTGATCCCTGATATGTGCTTGTCATTCCTAATTTTATGTGCTAATACTTGTATAGATAAAGCAAATAATATGGGAGATAATGGGCACCCTTGTCTTGTGCCATTAGTAATGTGAAACTTGTCCGATAGTAATCCACTAACTTTGATCTTTGCTGAAAGGGCGCTATACAGGGTGAACACGAGGTTGATGAATTTGTTACTGAAATTCATCTGTGACATTGTGGAGTGTAGAAATGGCTATTTCACTCTATCAAAAGCTTTTTTAGCATCAGTAGAGATGAATGCAACTTGCGACCAGTGTTCCCTCTAAAGCCAGTTTTGTGTGCGGCCCAGCAGTGAAACAGTTAATTAGGTAACCACACCCTGCAATTAGCAAACACTGCACAATGCAGATGGTAAGGTATGGTTCTCTTGTTAACTGTTTCACTGCTGGGCTGCACACAAAACTGTCCTTAGAGGGAACACTGCTTGCGACTTTGTATTCTGTACGTATGACATAAGTTGGAGAATTTTAAGAGTGTTGTCCCGTGCTTCTCTTCCCGGTATAAACCCCACTTGATATAAGTGTATAAGGGATGGTAAAAATGTATTTATTCTGTTTGCTAGGATTTTCGCAAAGATTTTAATGTCTGAGTTTAATAAAGATATTGGTTGAAAGTTCTCATGCCGATCTGGATTTTTCCCGGGTTTTGGTAAAACGAATATGTGAGCTTCTAACATATTAGGAGGGAATCCTCCTTTGTCTAATAATGTGCTGAACAATTGTGAGAGATGGGGCAAAAGTAGGGTCTTGAAAGTTTTATAATACTTTATGCTAAAGCCATCTGGTCCCGGACTCTTGCTATTCGGCATACTTTTAATTGCCAAAGATATTTTGTCAGTTGTTATCTGTGATTCTAGATAGTCTTTGTTCTCTTCTGTCAATTTAGGCATATTGATGTCTGAGAAGTATTCAGTGATTTGCTCTGTTATTTTTTATATTATTATTTTTTTTTTAAAATCAAAATTTTATACAGTATAGTAACTCACATGGTCTCTAACAATAATGTAGACTTTACAACGTAATAACAATATATTGATACCTCTTTTTAATTTATAATGTAACTAAATACCTATACCTCTTTAGTATGCATTGCTGCCTATTAGAGTGATAGTGTATATCTGTCCCCTATAAGCCACATTAAACTTATATACAAGAGGTATCACAATTTGACAACCTTGTGTGTGTGGGTGCATGAGAGCGGATTAATACCGCCTAGATATTTACCATTTTAGGTGATTATTGTGTAAAATCTTATGTTTTTGGGAACTACACAAGTAGATTGGTAGAAATAGTAGAGTATAACTATTGGATATGTATAGCCCTAAAAATAGGGTGAGAAGAGGCGTATATGAAGGAGAGAAGAGAGCGGAGAAAAAGAGAAATAGAAAAAGAGAAAAACAGTGGGCAGCTGACATTATATCATCCATATCCAACTCATGTTTTCTGCTATTTATACCAAAAGCAGCTCCAATATTCTGAAGTAGAAAAAATACATAATATGCTCCAGGAGCTGGCACATGTATTAGATTTAAAGTAAGGAGCTCAGCTGAATTTGTACCGCGCTCTTAGTAGGAGCGATGAGGAAGTAGTGACTATCTTCCCCTGCCAGACGTTATATGTGACCGCAATATGTCTGAGTGCAGAGATGTAACCTAAGTTTGTGGTGCAAATAATTGAAATGCTATAATATATTTCAGTGATACGCACCAAATAAAAACAAAACACAAAACATTCAAATAGGTACATGATAATTTACACAGTAATGCAGTTATCTTAAAAAAAACAAAAAAAACATGCACCCTGAGCTATAATAAATGTTGGAGAACATTACTAGAACAATTCGAGCAATTTAAATTGAGTATGGATAGTCTCTGTTAATACCAATGTCAGATACTTTGCCTGTGAGGAGGAATATTAAAGAAGAGTTAAAGTCATATCTTGCTGACCCAATGCTCCCCTAGATCACTTAAGGAGCATACCGAGAGTCCAGCTCTATCCTACCCCCAAGCATGGCCATTGATTCCCTCTGCCACAGGTATCCCGGCCATAGACAAAAATGAAGAGAAGCAATGTTTTCCTAGCGACTAGAAGCCGCCAACTCCTCCATTCTGATCCGATATTTCTGCAAGGCAGGAGAAGCCCGCCGACATGTCTCACCACCCAGCCGCAGGAGCCGGCCGCACTCCCGCTACCAAGGGCCACGTGTATGAGATGGATCGAATGTGGTTGCTCCCTGTAAGATACCATACTATGGAGATTTAGCGAGTTGAGCGGGGTAATCTTTTCTGCAGAGTAGGCTAGTGGATTCCGCCCTGTTAGAGCCGCGGTCAAGCTTGAAGTCTCTGGAAGCGATGTTGCAGTCTGTTTAGCTGCTGTATGCTCTGCCAGCTGTTTTGCCGAAATGGTCTCCTGAGCCCTCTGTTGTTCCACATCTTCCTCCATGCCGCCATTTTTGATAGTTTCCATGAGTTTGTTGAATCCCTTCTCAGCTTTTATTTCTAGCTCTGCCAACATATTAAATAGATTTGTGTGGTATCCCTTCATGGTTGTAGAAGTGTGTTCCTTTTTTAACCCGGGGAACCGGGGGGGGGGAGATCGTGACATATGTCCAGTAGGCCCCTCTCCGCAGCAAGCACAAACAATCCGACTTGCAGGCTTCTAGTCTTAGCAAGCTGCAGGTGATGGTCTCAAGATTTTACACCGATAGCTTACAATGAGGATAGAGGGATCAGACAATATAGTGGATTGCCTGAAGATTATATTATTAGCTTATTGCAAATAGTATGTTAGGAGCCCATGAAAATGCGACCGATCATGTCAGCCTCTAGGACCCGCCCCCCCCCTGTTATTTTTTTAATGCATTTGCTATGGCTTTACTGTCTTTATGTTTATGTCCCTCTGAGTCTATGAGCTCTAGTATTTGTGATTTTAGTTCTTTATGTCTTAATGCCCTGGCTAATAGAGCACCTGGTTTATCACCATATTCATATTCAGTGTTGTTTTAAATGTAATGATTTGGTTTGTAGTTGTTTAAGTAGATGTGTGTTTAATGCTTTTCGGGCTTGTGTTAAAGCATCAGTGACTGTATGTGAGGAGAGATCCTTTTTGTGTTGCTTTTCCTAGTATAAAACCTGTGACAAAAGTGAATTTAAATACTATCTATTTTTATTTTTTGTGTTTGGCTGCTAACTGTATGAGTTCGCCTCTCATGACACACTTGTGTGTTTCCCAAATGTTGGAGGGTGTATGTATTGCTGATGGGTTGTTAGTGAAAAACTCTCCTAATTTTTTTTTTTCAAGTTAATTTGGTTAAGACTATGTTTTAAAAGTTGTTCATCTAGTCTCCAAATATATGGCGTGAGAGGTGTATTCGGCTATTGGAATTTACACAACACTGGAGAATGATCAGACCATGTCTGAGGGAGAATATCCATTTCTAAGATCAGAGACAGTCTCAACGAGTCTGTTGTTAGAATGTCAATTCTGGAGTATGAGCTGTCTGGATAAGAATAAAATGTGTAATCTCTCTCTGTTGGGTGACTGATCCTCCAGATGTTATGCAAATTTAGTTGGTTCAATTGTGAGTGTACTGAATTTATCGATTTCTTAGAATGAGAGGACTGACTATTAGAGGTGTCTATTGTGGGGTCCAAGGGTAGGTTGAAGTGACCTCCTAAAAATATAACTCCCCTGTTTAATCCCTTAGCATTTATTGTAATAATCTCTAGCAATGTCGGTATAGATGTATCATTATTCATCATGTCAGAGTGGAGGTCAATATGAGAGGTATCTGGGTGTTCTCACTATGAATTTAGTATATGGCTTGATCTGTGTGTGATGAGATTGATTGAATAAGTGTGGGTATGACAATTTGGAATAAGGGACTATTTTTGAGGTATGGTTTGGGGTAAAGTGGGCGTATTCGTGAAATTTCAGGTAGAATAATACAATAGTCAACTATAATATCTTATTAAAGAAAAGTAAATAAATAGAAATTAGGTACAAATTCAGGTACAGTGTAGAAATTTTAAAATAAACCATTAATATTATAATACTAATGGAAATTACGGTCAAATAACAATGAGTAAAATATCCCTTTTCCCCTTGGCCAATTATGCTGGTCTAACTAGAAACATAGAATAATAGGACATCCCAGCAAATAAGGAATAGACGTATATAGTACATAGTCCACTGCGTGTAAGACAGTAGGTGAGGCTAAACATATAACTAGTTATAAACTTATAACCACTTATTAAGAGGAAAAAAACAACATCAAATATCAAAAGTGTCCTTTTGGCACTTCATTCTGTATAATTCCTGAATCAACCTAGAACCAGTCAACAAAAACAATAAAAACATGTTGTTAATGATTCTTGCCCTCTGTAGAAATTGGAGAAGTCTATATCTCTTTCAGTAGAATTTAGAGAAAAGTACAAGAGTCCAGCAGCTTTAGATTGTGTTAGAAGGTTTTGCATGTTCTTCACTCTATCAGAGTCTGGCTTTGTTCTTTTCTTGGTTCTTTTCTTGTCATGTCCTGCAACTTTAGAGCTTGAGAGTTTAAGGTTAAATGCTCTGGGGGGTTGATCTTGATCTTTAAGGCTTCAAAGAATGGCTAAAGGTCATCTGTTGCATTGTATGTAGCAGTTGTATCTCCTCTATGCGCTATAATGCTCACAGGGAATCCCCACTTGTAAGCTATTTTGTGTTTACATAGAGCGGTGGTAATATGCTGGAGTTCTCTCCTCTTCTGAAGGGTCGTTGGACTCAAGTCTGCAAATATTTGTATACGTATTCCTGCGTGCATTATT
Organism: Bombina bombina; assembly: GCF_027579735.1. NCBI lineage: Eukaryota > Metazoa > Chordata > Amphibia > Anura > Bombinatoridae > Bombina > Bombina bombina. Next base: position 491,326,394 of record NC_069503.1, on the reverse strand, counting down.
TGTTGTTTGATACGTGCATTTTTAAGAATTTCTTCTTTTTCTTTGTATAGTAATAGCTTTACCACTATATCTCTTGGTGGCCCCTTGTTGGGTGGCTTAGCTCTGAGTGCTCTATGTGCTCTTTCAATAACAATGTCCGATGTGTTTGGAGTGCCATTGATGGTTCTGAATAAATCTTGAAGATATCCAGGTATTACCGATGGTAGGACAGACTCAGGGACTCCCCTTATTTGAAAATTGTTCCTTCGGCCCCTATTGTCAAGATCTTCCCCCTTTTCCATTAAAAAAACTTATTGTTTCATATTGTGTGTTTAATTGGTGTGAGATCTCTAGAATATATTGGTTCGTCGTTTCATGGCTGTTTTTCCAAAGTGGTAACTCTGCAATCTAGTTTGCTTATGTCTTTCTTAAGGTCTCAAAACAGAGATTGCATCTTTTCCATGATCTCTCTCATATCATCTTTGGTTATCAATAATTTTACTTGCTCAGTGTTGCTCACAGGCTTTGGTTGGTGTATCTGCCCCGTTGCACCAGGCTGGGGTGCTTCTGCCTGCATCATGTATTGGTTAATCATCTTGGATTTTGATTGGATTTCAGGCTTAATTTGCTTCTTGCAAGGCATTACCAGCTATTACTATGGTGAAAATACTTGTATAGTGTTCAACCTTGTTAGGCGTAATTTTCTTCAATGTCTTTTATATGGTTTAGACTGCAAAATGTTATTATGCACAGTAATGTCACAGATTCCCTCTTTTGCTGCTGTTAAGTTATTGTGGCTCAAGATCAACACATAGGCCAATATAAGTTCTACCTTTCAAAAATCTGTCATGTGTAAAGAATGTGATCTATAGTATAAACTGAAGGCTTTGATTGTGATTTAAAGTTTCCTGAGTAAGGTTAAATGGACTCTTCTGTCTTTTGGTTGTGACACTTTGCACTTTATTGTTTTCCCAGTGCCTCTTCTGTTGTAGTTCTATTAAAGGGACACTAAACTCAAATGTGAGTTTAGTATCCCTTTAATAATAAAGCTTTCTTTTATTCTGCCCAGTGACATTGGATGTTCTATGTTATTGAAGCCTTTTGTTTTTTTTGTTTTTTTTATTAAATTGTGCTCAAATTTTGTATAGCCCCTTATAGTTGATTGTATGTCTCTGTATGGCCGTGGTTAACATGTGCTGATGTATAGACGCTGAGGTGATGGCGCACCTTAAATAACTGCCTTTTATGTTTTCCTTGCGGTCTGTACCGCTTATAAGTCTCAGAGTTATAATTACAAGGGTAACTATAGCAAGGCTTTGCTATATATCCAGGGTCGCTTTTTGTTAACAATCAATAGGCTCGTATTTGTCTATTAGTTGGAGACAAGTTTTTATAATGGCATCTGTGCCATGGACATTGTGTGATACGTCTTTAATATCATTGCCACTTGTCCATTTTGTATTGGGAGCTGTATCAGGAGAGTGGTTTCGCTCGGGGGTGCCCCAATATAAACTGTAACCTTAATGTATTATGTTAGTAAGCTAATTCAAAGTATAAGTAACGCGGGGCTAAAGAAAGGTGTAATCGGCTCCTCGCTGTTAAAACTTCTTTCCTTTAGGCTCCTCTTTGCACCTTCTTTAGTTCTTCGGTATGCTGTGGGTGCACTATTTGTGTCTCTGGGATGTTTTTAAGCTGCCCAAGGGTATTAGGGCTTTGGAGCTAATTTAGACAGCAGCCATCTTCCAGCACGGCTTAGCTCCGCCTCTGTATTTTTTTTTTTTTTTAAAGGTTTGAACTGTTCTCCAATCAGCACTCTCCCCTTAAGGTACTTTTGTTGTAGCTATAGCGCTGATTGGAGAACAATTCAGAACATTAGCTCCCAGTAAAAGTTACTTTTGAAGTGAGTGGCGGAGCGCGAGGTATTATGATTTCGTATTTATATTAAAAAGTAAGTTATAGTGCAACTTTGTTACAACTAATGAATGAAACGCCATCTAAAATATCACTAACACTCTGGATCTGTTTCTGTAAAGGGGAGAGTTTACCATCACTTTAAAGGGACATAAAACCCTTTTTTTTCATGATTCAGATAGAGCACACAATGTTAAACTACTTTCCAATTTACTTTTGTTTTTCAAATTATCTTAGTTTTCATGCTATCCTTTGTTGAAAAGCAAGAATGTAAGCTCAGAAGTGTGCACGTGTCTGCAGCACTATATGGCAGCAGTTTTGCAACAATGTTATACATTAGCAGGAGCACTAGATGGCAGCACTATTTCCTGTCATGTAGTGCTGCAGACGTGTGCATACTATCCAGATATCTCATCAACAAAGAAAAACATGAGAATGAAGCAAATTTGATAATAGAAGTAAATTGGAAAGTTTTTTAAAATTGTATTCTCTATATGAATAACTAAATACATATTTGGGGTTTGATGTACCTTTAATGAAGGGCTGTAGAACATTCATGCAAACACCATGAACGCATTTATGTGTTTTCATGAACACATACAGTAAATGTAAATCCAATCTTAAAACAGCAATTCTGGAGTTCTAGAAATACAATAAGCAAAATAAGGTAGACTTTAGGGCTAGATTTATTAAGTCCATACGGCAGCAAGTTCTCTCAAGAACTTGCTCGCCGTCATTTATCAAGCAGCGGTCACCAGACCGCTGCTTCCTGAGCCTCTTCGCCACCTCTAATCTGGCGAAATTCAATCTCCTCGGTCTAGTCAGACCGAGGAGATTGACAGCTCCTGCCCGCGCGTGATTGGCTGTGCGCGGGCAGGGGGTGGGATTGCACGCGAGCGCAAAATAAATCTAGCCCTAAGAATAACTCACTGAAATGGACATACATGGTTTGGAATGCCATTGATACAAAACCCCAAAAAATAGTCAAGATGAATTTGAATTTTTGCACAGCAAACTTTTTAAATTGGAATCAATACCAAAATATTTTGTGTTCAAAACCAGACTTACTAAATGTATTATTATTATTATTATTATTATTATTATTATGTTTTTGGAAATAAATAAATAAGAGCATGATAAATGGAACAGCTCGTATGACTCATCTGTTTTGTTAGAACTGTTGTTTGTACGACAAGTTTGCACAAAACTACTACTGAAGTGTGTACTGTGAAAACATAACATAACCTGACAATGATCAGCCCATAGGGCTTTTAGAAGAGAAGGCCATATTGTAGTGCTCTGGGAAGTACTCTGGCACTAGCTGTCCTGGGACATAAAGGAAAGTATGCCATGCGGAAGAGTTTCCAGTACATTAGTGCCCTATAAAGAAGCTGACCAGGTTTACATTATTATTTCCATGTTTTAGGAAATTGCATTTGGGAAAGAACTCTTCAAATCTCTGAAATTTAACTTGACCAATCAACAGAAATGATGAAAATAAAGTAGACATTGCACAGTACAGTGTGAATGGAAAATAAAGATAAAGCAAAATGTATTAACAGAAAATAAATATATCTGAACGGGAAAAAATATATCTAGGAGCTGAGATATGTTTTCCAAAATGTCTACACATTTACTTATGCCAAAAATGTCAGTGGAAGAAGTTTCTGCTTTCAGTGGTAAATAATTATTTGGCCTTAAAGGGAATTTTAAAGGGCCAGTAAACCCACAAAATAATGTCATAAAATTCTGCACATAGTGCAGAATTATATAACATCAGCTTAGCGCCAGCTTTCTAGCTAAAAGGATTTCAGAAAAAAATTCCTATGAAAATTACTTTTACAGAACACCGCTCCTGGTTCTACTGAGTGGGTCTGTTTGTTTTCCTAAGCACATCGGGCACGCTGTCTAGTCACAGTCGGCCCGATCGCGCCATTAAACTCAATGTAGCTCGCTCCCGCTACCAAACTGTTTAAGACTTTAAGAGGACTAAGGTGCAGACTGTTTCTTTAAGTTCAAATATGGCAGCACTGATTACCTTGTAGAAACCAACAATTTTCATGGTTAAATTACAGAAAAAGGGAACAAAATAAATAATAAAAGTATATTGCAAAGTTTTTAACTACTCATAATTAAATATATCATATTACAATTGTATACTGTTTAATGAACAAACAAACACTTTGAAAAGCGCCAAACACCTATAACCTTATAATACTGCTCGATAAACCAAATTTAAGTGATGTTTTAAAACATAAAAGATTGCATATAAATTCCAATGATATTAAAGCATTCAATACAAAAAATAAATAATAGAAAAAACTTCCTACTTTCTTGCAGGTAATGTCTCTTTAAATGCTTGTATGGAAATGTCCAAATGTAAAAACGATTCACTTTTTTCTTGTGCAGCTCCTTCTAAATCACTGGTGTGGTAGCGATGAGATACAAACTAAAAGGAAAAAAACATGGAGCGCAAGGAAGAAAACAGAGAACAAATCATTGTGCAGTATATCAGATTAAAAATGACAATTTATTAATAGCAAAAACAAACCCTCAAACAATATGAGGTATGTAGCAGCGTCTTGTATAGATGTTGCTATACTCTTTCCCAATGTCCAATTTCACCTTGCTGGTTTATCTGGTTGTTACCATCCAGTCACGATGTTCCTTGTACAAAGTAAGGATATGTAGTCTTTATCGTAATCCTTTACAAACAAAGATTTCCCTCCTGTGGTGGTTCAATCTGTGTAGCCGGCAACAGATTCTCCTAACCTGGAGGGATTGTAACGTAACTCAGCGTGTGGGCGTGGCCTTACGCGTTTCGCGGGACTCCTCTGACGAAGCGGGAGGAGTCCCAAGAAACGCGTAAGGCCACGCCCACACGCACACGCTGAGTTACGTTACAATCCCTCCAGGTTAGGAGAATCTGTTGCCGGCTACACAGATTGAACCACCACAGGAGGGAAATCTTTGTTTGTAAAGGATTACGATAAAGACTACATATCCTTACTTTGTACAAGGAACATCGAGACTGGATGGTAACAACCAGATAAACCAGCAAGGTGAAATTGGACATTGGGAAAGAGTATAGCAACATCTATACAAGACGCTGCTACATACCTCATATTGTTTGAGGGTTTGTTTGTGAGTTTGTTTTTGCTATTAATAAATTGTCATTTTTAATCTGATATACTGCACAATGATTTGTTCTCTGTTTTCTTCCTTGCGCTCCATGTTTTTTTCATTTTAGTTTGTATACTGTTTAATAATCTCTCTTTAAGTATGTCATTGTTACTTATCTATAACATGTATCTGTTATCTCTATTGCAGAACTTTCTGTGTATTAATCCCCTCTACATTAAATGTTGCAACTCTTTACCAAAACAGTCTTTTGTATCATCACAGTATAATGGAACATTGATGGGACAATGCTCAGGCGAACAGCTAATAACAATTCATTGCATTTAGAGCAGCTGCAGGAATACCTTGCCATATGAGCTAGTTTCTCTCTGCCCCACCCCCTTCTGGGAGGTAGATTTTTTTAGTGATGTGTCTTGTTTACATAGCCTTTCTAAAGGGAATACTACAGTATTGGAATTTTCAGTATATGTGGCGGTTTCACAAGGCAAACACAGCTCTGTTACATAACAAAGTAAAGGTAAAGGAGCTGTTTGTAAGCAATTAAAAAAAAATTAGCACAAAGATTAATTTGGCAACACATTAAAATTCCATTCCATTAGAAAATCGTTGATTTTTCCAGTAACTTTATAAAATGTTAACTTCACCAATACTTTGAAATAAGAGAATTCAACATCCTTTAAAAAATAATTTTTCAAGCAAATTTTCAAGTTTTTTTATTTTATTTTAAAACTCTGGTCACATGACTTCTAGAACCCCAGTTTTAGCCTGTTATACAATGAATTTCTTGACTATTTGCAAGGCTTTTACTATGTTAAAGGGTAAGCTACTCAGATAGTCACTAGTGAAATAAATGTCTTAGAAAGGGAAGCAAAAAATCCCCCAAGAGACAGAATTTTTTTTTCACACACATACATTATTAACGCCTAGGGGCGCGATCCGATATAGATCGTAGTTTGCGGCGCAAGCGAGGGAACCGGCGTCGCCCACAGTTTCAGCTCGCAACTCGAGCTATCCCATATAAGTCGCCGTCAGATGCTAACGTGCCGTAAGTCTGACAAACCAGCGATGTCCAGAAATCTGCGCAAGTACAAATTTCTGGCGTCGCCAGTGACTTGCGGCACGTTAGAAACTGCCGGCGCCTATAAAACCTGACTAAAGTCTAAAACACCCGCACTGTCTAACACGCCTCCCTAACATAGCCCGCACTGTCTAACACGCCTCCCTAACATAGCCCGACAAGTCTAACACGCCTCCCTAACAAAGCCCGACACGTCTAACCCTCTATCCGCTATCCCCCCTCACTATCCTAACAATAAAAAAGCTATTAACCCCTAAACCGCCGCTCCCGTACCCCGCCGCCAGCTATATTATATCTATAACCCCCTAAAGTGAGCCCCTAACACCGCCGCCATCTATATTAAAATTATTAACCCCTAATGTAAGCCCCTTACACCGCCGCCATCGCTATTAAAATGATTAACCCCTTATTTAATCTACCTACCCCGCCGCCAGCTATATTATCTATATTAACCCTAAGTATATTATAGTTAATATAGGTATTACATTATATATATTAACTATATTAACCCTAATTATATTAGGGTTAATATAGTTAATATAGTTACTATAGTATTTATATTAACTATATTAACTCTATCTAACCCTAACACCCCTAACTAAATTTATATTAAATTAATCTAATTAATTTATAAACTAAAATATTCCTATTTAAATCTAAATACTTACCTATAAAATAAACCCTAAGATAGCTACAATATAATTAATAATTACATTGTAGCTATGTTAGGGTTAATATTTATTTTACAGGTAAATTGTTAATTATTTTAAGTAGGTATAATAGCTATTAAATAGTTATTAACTATTTAATATCTACCTAGTTAAAATAATTACCCAATTACCTGTAAAATAAATCCTAACCTAAGTTACAAATACACCTACACTATCAATAAATTAAATAAACTACAAACATCTATCTAAAAATACAATTAAATTAACTAAACTAAATTACAAAAAAAAAAAAAAACACTAAATTACAAAAAATAAAAAAAGATTACAAGATTTTTAAGCTAATTACACCTATTCTAAGCCCCCTAATAAAATAATAAACCCCCAAAATAAAAAAAATTCCCTGCCCTATTCTAAATTAAACAAATTTCAAAGCTCTTTACCTTACCAGCCCTTAAAAGGGCCTTTTGTGGGGCATGCCCCAAAGAATTCAGCTCTTTTGCATACAAATACAATACCCCCCCCCATTACAACCCACCACCCACATACCCCTATTCTAAAACCACCCAAACCCCCCTTAAAAAAGCCTAACACTACCCCCCTGAAGATCTCCCTACCTTGTCTTCACCACACCGGGCCGAACTCCTGATCCGATCCGGGCGATGTCTTCCTCCAAGCGGCAAAGAAGAATTCTTCCTCCGGCGATGTCTTCCTCCAAGCGGCAAAGAAGAATTCTTCCTCCGGCGACGTCTTCCTCCAAGCGGCAGCAAAGTCTTCATTCTTCCGGCGGCATCTTCAATCTTCTTTCTTCGCTCCGCCGCCGCGGAGCATCCATCCCGGACGACGACTGAACGACGAATGAGGTACCTTTAAATGACGTCATCCAAGATGGCGTCCGCCGAATTCCGATTGGCTGATAGGATTCTATCAGCCAATCGGAATTAAGTTAGAAAAATCTGATTGGCTGATTGAATCAGCCAATCAGATTCAAGTTCAATCCGATTGGCTGATCCAATCAGCCAATCAGATTGAGCTCGCATTCTATTGGCTGTTCCGTCATTTAAAGGTACCTCATTCCAAGTTCAGTAGTCGTCCGGGATGGATGCTCCGCGGCGGCGGAGCGAAGAAAGAAGATTGAAGATGCCGCCGGAAGAATGAAGACTTTGCTGCTGCTTGGAGGAAGACGTCGCAGGAGGAAGAATTCTTCTTTGCCGCTTGGAGGAAGACATCGCCGGAGGAAGAATTCTTCTTTGCCGCTTGGAGGAAGACATCGCCCGGATCGGATCAGGAGTTCGGCCCGGTGTGGTGAAGACAAGGTAGGGAGATCTTCAGGGGGGTAGTGTTAGGCTTTTTTAAGGGGGGTTTGGGTGGTTTTAGAATAGGGGTATGTGGGTGGTGGGTTGTAATGGGGGGGGGTATTGTATTTGTATGCAAAAGAGCTGAATTATTTGCGGCATGCCCCACAAAAGGCCCTTTTAAGGGCTGGTAAGGTAAAGAGCTTTGAAATTTGTTTAATTTAGAATAGGGCAGGGAATTTTTTTTATTTTGGGGGTTTATTATTTTATTAGGGGGCTTAGAATAGGTGTAATTAGCTTAAAAATCTTGTAATCTTTTTTTATTTTTTGTAATTTAGTGTTTTTTTTTTTGTAATTTAGTTTAGTTAATTTAATTGTATTTTTATATAGATGTTTGTAGTTTATTTAATTTATTGATAGTGTAGGTGTATTTGTAACTTAGGTTAGGATTTATTTTACAGGTAATTGGGTAATTATTTTAACTAGGTAGATATTAAATAGTTAATAACTATTTAATAGCTATTATACCTACTTAAAATAATTAACAATTTACCTGTAAAATAAATATTAACCCTAACATAGCTACAATGTAATTATTAATTATATTGTAGCTATCTTAGGGTTTATTTTATAGGTAAGTATTTAGATTTAAATAGGAATATTTTAGTTTATAAATTAATTAGATTAATTTAATATAAATTTAGTTAGGGGTGTTAGGGTTAGATAGAGTTAATATAGTTAATATAAATACTATAGTAACTATATTAACTATATTAACCCTAATATAATTAGGGTTAATATAGTTAATATATATAATATAATACCTATATTAACTATAATATACTTAGGGTTAATATAGATAATATAGCTGGCGGCGGGGTAGGTAGATTAAATAAGGGGTTAATCATTTTAATAGCGATGGCGGCGGTGTAAGGGGCTTACATTAGGGGTTAATAATATTAATATAGCTGGCGGCGGTATAGGGGGATTAGATTAGGGGTTAATAATTTTTATATAGGTGGCGGCGGTGTAAGGGGTCAGATTAGGGGATAGATAAGGTAGATGACAGCGGTGTAAGGGATTCTAATTAGGGGATAGATAAGGTAGATGGCGGCGGTTTTAGGGGCTCACAGTAGGGGGTTAGTTTATGTAGATGGCGGCGGGGTCCGGGAGTGGCGGTTTAGGGGTTAATAACTTTATTAGGGATTTGGGGGGGGGGGATCGCGGTTGACAGGTAGATAGACATTTCGCATGCGTTAGGTGTTAGGTTTATTATAGCAGATCGCGGTTGACAGGGAGATAGACATTGCGCATGCGTTAGGTGTTAGGTTTATTTTAGAAGATCGCGGTTGACAGGGAGATAGACATTGCGCATGCGTTAGGTGTTAGGTTTATTTTAGCAGCCAGTTTAGGGAGTTACGGGGCTCCAATAGTCAGCGTAAGGCTTCTTACGGCTGCTTTTTGTGGAGAGGTGAAAATGGAGTAAGTTTTCTCCATTTTCGCCACGTAAGTCCTTACACTGCATATTGGATACCAAACTGCGCGGGTTTGGTATACCTGCCTATAGCCCAAAACAAGTACGGGCGACGGCAGAAATATACGCGCGTAACTTCTAGGTTACGCCGTATATGTGATACCAAACCCTTAAAAGGGCCTTTTGCAGGGCATGCCCCAAAGAATTCTGCTCTTTTGCCTGTAAAAAAAACATACAATACCCCCCCAACATTACAACCCACCACCCACATACCCCTAATCTAACCCAACCCCCCTTTAAATAAACCTAACACTACCCCCCTGAAGATCTTCCTACCTTGTCTTCACCACGCCGGGTATCACTGATCCGTCCAGAAGAGGGTCCGAAGTCTTCATCCTATCCGGGCGATGTCTTCATCCAAGCGGGGGCTGAAGAGGTCCATCATCCGGCTGAAGAGGTCCATCATCCGGCTGAAGTCTTCATCCAAGCGGGGGCTGAAGAGGACCATCATCGGGCTGAAGAGGTCCATCATTCAGCTGAAGTCTTCATCCAAGCGGGGGCTGAAGAGGTCCATCATTCGGCTGAAGTCTTCATCCAAGCGGGGGCTGAAGAGGTCCATCATCCGGCTGAAGTCTTCTATCAAGCGGCATCTTCAATCTTTTTTCTTCCGGCTCCATCTTCATCCCGCCGACGTGGAACATCCATCCTGGCCGACGACTTCCCGACAAATGACGGTTCCTTTAAGGGACGTCATCCAAGATGGCGTCCCTCGAATTCCGATTGGCTGATAGGTTTCTATCAGCCAATCGGAATTAAGGTAGGAAAATTCTGATTGGCTGATTGAATCAGCCAATCAGATTCAAGTTCAATACGATTGGCTGATTGGATCAGCCAATCAGATTGAGCTCGCATTCTATTGGCTGATCGGAACAGCCAATAGAATGCGAGCTCAATCTGATTGGCTGATTGGATCAGCCAATCGGATTCAACTTGAATCTGATTGGCTGATTCAATCAGCCAATCAGAATTTTCCTACCTTAATTCAGATTGGCTGATAGAAACCTATCAGCCAATCGGAATTCGAGGGACACCATCTTGGATGACGTCCCTTAAAGGAACCGTCATTCGTCGGGAATTCGTCGGCCAGGATGGATGTTCAGCGTCGGCGGGATGAAGATGGAGCCGGAAGAAAGAAGATTGAAGATGCCGCTTGATAGAAGACTTCAGCCGGATGATGGACCTCTTCAGCCCCCGCTTGGATGAAGACTTCAGCCGGATGATGGACCTCTTCAGCCCGATGATGGACCTATTCAGCCCCCCGCTTGGATGAAGACATCGCCCGGATAGGATGAAGACTTCGGACCCTCTTCTGGACGGATCGGTGATACCTGGCGTGGTGAAGACAAGGTAGGAAGATCTTCAGGGAGATAGTGTTAGGTTTATTTAAGGGGGGTTTGGGTTAGATTAGGGGTATGTGGGTGGTGGGTTGTAATGTTGGGGGGTATTGTATGTTTTTTTTTACAGGCAAAACAGCAGAATTCTTTGGGGAATGCCCCTCAAAAGGCCCTTTTAAGGGCTGGTAAGGTAAAAGAACTTTTCAAATTTTATTTTAGAATAGGGCAGGGCATTTTTTTATTTTGGGGGGCTTTGTTATTTTATTAGGGGGCTTAGAGTAGGTGTAATTATCTTAAAATTGTTGTAATATTTTTATAATGTTTGTAAATAATTTTTTTATTTTTTGTAACTTAGTTCTTTTTTTATTTTTTGTACTTTAGTTAGTGTATTTATTTTTATTTATTTGTAGGTATTTGTATTTAATTTATTTAATTTATTTATTGATAGTGTAGTGTTAGGTTTAATTGTAACTTAGGTTAGGATTTATTTTACAGGTAATTTTGTAATTATTTTAACTAGGTAGCTATTAAATAGTTATTAACTACTTAATAGCTATTGTACCTGGTTAAAATAAATACAAAGTTGCCTGTAAAATAAATATAAATCCTAAAATAGATACAATATAAATATTTGTTATATTGTAGCTATATTAGGGCTTATTTTACAGGTAAGTATTTAGCTTTAAATAGGAATAATTTATTTAATAAGATTTAATTTATTTTGTTAGAATAAAATTATATTTAATTTAGGGGGGGGTGTTAGTGTTAGGGTTAGACTTAGCTTTAGGGGTTAATACAGTTATTAGAGTAGCGGCGAGGTCCGGTCGGCAGATTAGGGGTTAATACTTGAAGTTAGGTGTCGGCGATGTTAGGGAGGGCAGATTAGGGGTTAATACTATTTATTATAGGGTTTTTGAGGCAGGAGTGAGGCGGATTAGGGGTTAATACATTTATTATAGTGGCGGTGAGGTCCGGTCGGCAGATTAGTAGTTAATAATTGTAGATAGGTAGCGGCGACGTTGGGGGGGGCAGATTAGGGGTTATTAAATATAATATAGGGGTCGGCGGTTTTAGGGGCAGCAGATTAGGGGTACATAGTTATAATGTAGGTTGCTGCGGTGTACGGAGCGGCAGATTAGGGGTTAAAAAAATATGCAGGGGTCAGCAATAGCGGGGGCGGCAGATTAGGGGTTAATAAGTGTAAGGGAGAGTAATACAGAGATTCTACACTCAGACTCTTGGCTAATCCCAAAGGTGATGTAACCTCGAAAAGATATCACCTTAATAGAAAACAGAAACAAAAAAGGGGGTAGGATAGCGCTTATTCAGCTGCGAGTCTTAAAAAATAGATTTGGTATATGTATTCCCAAGATTCTCTATATGTTCTTATATAATCTTCTATGGACCCTAATTAGGGACCATACCAAGATTATATAAGAACATATAGAGAATCTTGGGAATACATATACCAACTCTATTTTTTAAGACTCGCAGCTGAATAAGCGCTATCCCATCCCCTTTTTTGTTTCTGTTAATAAGTGCAAGGCTAGGGGTGTTTAGACTTAGGGTACATGTTAGGGTGTTAGGTGCAGACTTAGGAAGTGTTTCCCCATAGGAAACAATGGGGCTGCGTTAGGAGCTGAACGCTGCTTTTTTGCAGGTGTTAGGTTTTTTTCCAGCTCAAACTGCCCCATTGTTTCCTATGGGGATATCGTGCACGAGCACGTTTTTGAAGCTGGCCGCGTCCGTAAGCACCGCTGGTATTTAGAGTTGCAGTGGTGGTAAATATGCCTGTGCGCTCCCTTTTTGGAGCCTAACGCAGCCCTTCTGTGAACTCTAAATACCAGCGGTATTTAAAAGGTGCGGGGGAAAAAAAGCACGCGTAGCTAACGCACCCCTTTGGCCGCAGAACTCTAAATCTAGCCGTAATTAATTTATTAGTTAATTAATTAATTAGTAAACATGCACAAATAAAGAAAACATTCACAAATACACCAATAATTGAAAGTTTCTTTTCTTTTATGTAAATAGATATAGAAGAAAATAAAGAAAATTAGAAAATGGTTTCCATCTGCTATCTACCAATCAATGATTTCATATATTTTGTGTTGGATTTCACAGGGTGGTGGATCCTAGGTACAAAATGATAATTCATATAAGGTTTATAAATTATTGAAAATGTTTTAATGTATAACTTAGAACATGCTTAACCATACCTTTGAGGGTTGTAATAAAACAACCTCTTTCTTGCTAGTTTGTCATTGCTTTAACTGCAATGACAGGGAATCCATTTTTTTAGCACAACCTTTTTGTGGTCAAATGTATGTTGTCAGAGACTTCATGAAAAAGTCATTAGTTTTCCTCCCATCCTCTTTCACTGTCAGCCAGAATCATGTCATAAATAGTCACTTGTCGAGCAAGATATCAATCTATCCAGGTATCACCCACTTCCTGTCTCTGGCCATATGTTTCTGTTATTTATGTCAAGAAAATAGCATTTACACAACCGCTGCTAGTTGTTTACAGAAGTTTAACTCCTCTGATATGGTCCCGCTTGCGTTGCATGCTTTTAACCCATAGATAATACATGAACTTGTACATTTTAAAATATGCTTGCACATGCATGATAGAATACGCACAGAACAGAAGTGACAGCACCATCTGCTAAATACAGCTGATGTCAAGGGAAATGGTCACTGCATAGCATTCTGTGCAGGACCCCATGATATTAATCCATTTTTGCTAACATTTGACTCTACTGAATATTACTAGTTTACTGATCAAATGGATTGTAGAAATCTCAGGAACAAACAGCAAGGATAAGCATTTTATTTGAACTCCTTAGGCCCGCTACATGTGTTTTGGAAATGTGATATCTCTCACTTGTCACTGCCACTGTGCTTTACATATTTTTCTGCTTATTTGCACTTGCTATTATGAAATACAGACAGCCAAAAGAAAAAGAAAAAAATCTCATTGTTTCCAAATAACTATTCTATTATGAAAAGTATGTCAACTTGCATACTTTAGTTTTTTATATATTTTTTAAAATCGATTTGCCTATGATAATAAGTATCAAAGGAACATTGTAATGCTAATGCTTTTTTTCTTTAGAACATGTACATAAACACACACACACATACTGTATATATATATATATATATATATAGGCCTCTATTTAACGAGGTCTGGCGGACCTGATCCGACAGTGCGGATCAGGTCCGCCAGACCTCGCTGAATACGGAGAGCAATACGCTCTCTGTATTCAGCACTGCACCAGCAGCTCACAAGAGCTGCTGGTGCAACGCCGCCCCCTGCAGACTTGCAAGCAGGGGGGTGTCAATTCCCGGCGATATCTGTCCGTCTGCTCAGAGCAGGCGGACAGGTTTTGGAGCAGCAGTCTTTGTGACCGCTGCTTCATAACTGCTGTTTCTGGCGAGTCTGAAGACTCGCCAGAAACACGGGCCGTCAAGCTCCTTTCGGAGCTTGATAGATAGGCCCCATAGCCTCAAGCGGTAAAGAAGCACTCACTAATCAGTTAACAAACAAATATTTTGAATAGAATGTGACGCTTCGGGGTGAACAGCCATGTGCAACAAAAGACAACAAACATACACCATGACATTCCAAAACATTATCATAAGGACACCCTAAAACAAAATCTAAAGCGAAAAGTCAAACTTGAAGAACAATGAACCACTGAGTCAGAACACATTACAAAAAATTGCCGAAAATACCATATCCTGATAGGTGGACGTGCACCCACCCCTTCACAAACCATCCACGCCCCTCTGCACTGTAGAACAATACATCACTAGAATAAAGTACTGAGTCAAAAGACTCCAAAAAAGTACCCAGTGTGAATAACAGATCCCTAAAGTACAAAAAATAATAAAATCAATAAAGTCCGTTATCTACAAACATGCAAAGCATGCCGATAGGGATAGGATCCGATCTTCACACTGGGTACTTTTTTGGAGTCTTTTTTGATGATGTCATGTGTTTTGTTTTGATTTTTGCGCACGCTGCTCCCCTATTGGCAGACTGCGGTAGGAGGGCCCTTTCAGGCTTTATAAGGCTTACCATTTCACATTTTGTTTGTCAGAAGAAGGGGTGTGTTTTCCCCAAAACATCACATTCTATTAGAAATATTTATTTGTTGACTGAAGACCAGTGAGTGCTTCTTTACCGCTTGAGACGGAATACCCTTAGAGCATCCTGGCAGGTGTTGAACTCTTGGTGAGAGTGCACACACCCCACAACTTTTTATATATATATACACACAAATGTATATATATATATATATATATAAAAAGTAGATTGTCTATGTCACCACCTCTACCATGAAGAGAGCATTTCTCAATGCCTATTACTTTAAGGTCATCCACAGAACAATTATGACAGAGTTTAAAATGTAGGGCTATATTACTATTAATAGTTCCTTCCTTTGCATTAGCAATATCATTATGATGCTCTCTTCATGGTAGAGGTGGTGAAATAGACAATCTACTTCTTAGAAAAGAGGTGGCTTGGTTATATAGATTAAAAACTTTCGCCTAGATTTAGAGTTCTGCGGCCAAAGGGGTGCATAGCTAACGCTGGCTTTTTTCTGGCCGCACCTTTTTAATACCGCTGGTATATAGAGTTCACAGAATGGCTGCGTTAGGCTCCAAAAAAGGAGCATAGAGCATATATAACGCAACTTCAACTCTCGATACCAGTGGTGCTTACGGACGCGGCCAGCTTAAAAAACGTGCTCGTGCACGATTCCCCCATAGAAAACAATGGGGCTGTTTGAGCTGAAAAAAAACCTAACACCTGCAAAAAAGCTGCGTTCAGCTCCTAACGCAGCCCCATTGTTTGCTATGGGGAAACACTTCCTACGTCTGCACCTAACACCCTAACATGAACCCCGAGTCTAAACACCCCTAACCTTACACTTATTAACCCCTATTCTGCTGCCCCCGCTATCGCTGACACCTGCATATTTTTTTTAACCCCTAATCTGCCGCTCCGTAAACCGCCGCTACTTACATTATCCCTATGTACCCCTAATCTGCTGCCCCTAACACCGCCGACCCCTATATTATATTTATTAACCCCTAATCTGCCCCCCACAATGTCGCCTCCACCTGCCTACACTTATTAACCCCTAATCTGCCGAGCGGACCGCACCGCTATTATAATAAAGTTATTAACCCCTAATCCGCCTCACTCCCGCCTCAGTACCCCTATAATAAATAGTATTAACCCCTATTCTGCCCTCCCTAACATCACCGACACCAAACTTCAAACATTAACCCCTAATCTGCCGACTGGGGCTCACCGCTATTCTAATAAATGTAATAACCCCTAAAGCTAAGTCTAACCCTAACACTAACACCCCCCTAAATTAAATATAATTTAAATCTAACAAAATAAATTAACTCTTATTAAATAAATTATTCCTATTTAAAGCTAAATACTTACCTGTAAAATAAATCCTAATATAGCTACAATATAAATTATAATTATATTATAGCTATTTTAGGATTTATATTTATTTTACAGGTAACTTTGTATTTATTTTAACCAGGTACAATAGCTATTAAATAGTTAAGAACTATTTAATAGCTAAAATAGTTAAAATAATTACAAAATTACCTGTAAAATAAATCCTAACCTAAGTTACAATTAAACCTAACACTACACTATCAATAAATTAATTAAATAAAATACCTACAATTACCTACAATTAAACCTAACACTACACTCTCAACACATTAATTAAATACAATATCTACAAATAAATACAATGAAATTAACTAACTAAAGTACAAAAAATAAAAAAGAACTAAGTTACAAAAAATAAAAAAATATTTACAAACATCAGAAAAATATTACAACAATTTTAAACTAATTACACCTACTCTAAGCCCCCTAATAAAATAACAAAGCCCCCCAAAATAAAAAAATGCCCTACCCAATTCTAAATTACAAAAGTTCAAAGCTCTTTTACCTTACCAGCCCTGAACAGGGCCCTTTGCAGGGCATGCCCCAAACAATTCAGCTCTTTTGCCTGTAAAAAAAACACATACAATACCCCCCCCTAACATTACAACCCACCACCCACATACCCCTAATCTAACCTAAACCCCCCTTAAATAAACCTAACACTAAGCCCCTGAAGATCTTCCTACCTTATCTTCACCATACCAGGTTCACTGATCGATCCAGAAGAGCTCCTCCGATGTCTTGATCCAAGCCCAAGCGGGGGGCTGAAGATGTCCATGATCCGGCTGAAGTCTTCATCCAAGCGGGAGCTGAAGAGGTCCATGATCCGGCTGAAGTCTTCTATCAACGGCATCTTCAATCTTCTTTCTTTCGGATCCATGTTCATCCCGCCGACGCGGAACATCCATCTTCACCGACGACTTCCCACCGAATGACGGTTCCTTTAAGGGACGTCATCCAAGATGGCGTCCCTCGAATTCCGATTGGCTGATAGGATTCTATCAGCAAATCGGAATTAAGGTAGGAAAATTCTGATTGGCTGATGGAATCAGCCAATCAGAATCAAGTTCAATCCGATTGGCTGATTCAATCAGCCAATCAGATTGAGCTCGCATTCTATTGGCTGTTCCGATCATGGATCTGGAAGAAAGAAGATTGAAGATGCCGTTGATAGAAGACTTCAGCCGGATCATGGACCTCTTCAGCTCCCGCTTGGATGAAGACTTCAGCCGGATCATGGACATCTTCAGCCCCCGCTTGGGCTTGGATCAAGACATCGGAGGAGCTCTTCTGGATCGATTGGTGAACCTGGTATGGTGAAGATAAGGTAGGAAGATCTACAGGTGCTTAGTGTTAGGTTTATTTAAGGGGGGTTTGGGTTAGATTAGGGGAATGTGGGTGGTGGGTTGTAATGTTGGAGGGGGTATTGTATGTGTTTTTTTTACAGGCAAAAGAGCTGAATTCTTTTGGGCATGCCCCGCAAAGGGCCCTGTTCAGGGCTGGTAAGGTAAACTTTTGTAATTTAGAAAAGGGTAGGGCATTTTTTTATTTTGGGGGTCTTTGTTATTTTATTAGGGGGCTTAGAGTAGGTGTAATTAGTTTAAAATTGTTGTAATATTTTTCTGATGTTTGTAAATATTTTTTTATTTTTTGTAACTTAGTTCTTTTTTATTTTTTGTACTTTAGTTAGTTTATTTCATTGTATTTATTTGTAGATATTGTATTTAATTAATTTATTGATAGTGTAGTGTTAGGTTTAATTGTAACTTAGGTTAGGATTTATTTTACATTTAATTTTGTAATTATTTTAACTATTTTAGCTATTAAATAGTTCTTAACTATTTAATAGCTATTGTACCTGGTTAAAATAAATACAAAGTTACCTGTAAAATAAATATAAATCCTAAAATAGCTATAATATAATTATAATTTATATTGTAGCTATATTAGGGTTTATTTTACAGGTAAGTATTTAGCTTTAAATAGGAATAATTTATTTAATAAGAGTTAATTTATTTCGTTAGATTTAAATTATATTTAACTTAGGGGGGTGTTAGGGTTAGGGTTAGACTTAGCTTTAGGGGTTAATCCATTTATTACAGTAGCGGCGAGATTCGGTCGGCAGATTAGGGGTTAATAATTGAAGTTAGGTGTCGGCGATGTTAGGGAGGGCAGATTAGGGGTTAATACTATTTATTATAGGGTTATTGAGGCGGGAGTGAGGCGGATTAGGGGTTAATAACTTTATTATAGTAGAGGTGAGATCCGCTCGGCAGATTAGGGGTTAATAAGTGTAGGCAGGTGGAGGCGACGTTGAGGGGGGCAGATTAGGGGCTAATAAATATAATATAGGGGTCGGCGGTGTTAGGGGCAGCAGATTAGGGGTACATAAGGATAACGTAGGTGGCGGTCGGCAGATTAGGGGTTAATTATTGTATGTAGCTGGCGGCGACGTTGTGGGGGGCAGGTTAGGGGTTAATAAATATAATATAGGGGTCGGCGGTGTTAGGGGCAGCAGATTAGGGGTACATAAGGATAACGTAAGTAGCGGCGCTTTGCGGTCGGCAGATTAGGGGTTAATTATTGTAGGTAGCTGGCGGCGACGTTGTGGGGGGCAGGTTAGGGGTTAATAAATATAATATAGGGGTAGGCGGTGTTAGGGGCAGCAGATTAGGGGTACATAAGTATAACGTAGGTGGCGGTCGGCAGATTAGGGGTTAAAAAAATTTAATCGAATGGCAGCGATGTGGGGGGACCTCGGTTTAGGGGTACATAGGTAGTTTATGGGTGTTAGTGTACTTTAGAGCACAGTAGTTAAGAGCTTTATAAACCAGCGTTAGCACAGAAAGCTCTTAACTACTGACTTTTTTCTGCTGCTGGAGTTTTGTCGTTAGATTTCTAATGCTCACTTCAGCCAAGACTCTAAATACCGGAGTTAGAAAGATCCCATTGAAAAGATAGGATACGCAATTGACGTAAGGGGATCTGCGGTATGGAAAAGTCGCGGCTGGAAAGTGAGCGTTAGACCCTTTAATGACTGACTCCAAATACCAGAGGGCGGTAAAAACCAGCGTTAGGAGCCTCTAACGCTGGTTTTGACGGCTACCGCCCAACTCTAAATCTAGGCCTTTGTCACCAAAAGGATTAAACGAAAAATTAGATTTTGCCCCTTTTCTATAATACCATTTAATATCTAAAACCATATAAAATCCCAAGGATTGAATGAATAAAAAATTGGACTTCATTCTCTTCCTGTTTCTTTACCTGTAGCACTGTGTATAATATTAAACTTCTACACTCCTCTCCACCCTAATACTAATATTGCTTTTAATAAGTAATAACAAGCTTTAAATGTACATTTTTATTATGGACTATATAGTTCAACTAGTCAATATATTGGGGACTGTGGTAATATGTGGGTTTTCCTGATGCTCGTCTCTTACTGCATCCGCCATGCTGGAGGTGGAACAAAATGGCTTCAATAAAGCTCAAATATCATCAGTAAGTGTAAATATTGTCTGTATAAATCTATAGTAAGTGCTGTGAATATAACTTTGGAGTGGATTGTAAACACTGAATGAGCGTGTTTTGAGACACTAGACTTTAGTTTATTTTGTTTGCTTTTTCTCTTATTGTGTACAGCATACAAACATATGTTGTGCTAATTATCGCTAAATATTTTCACCAATCCAGGAGAAGGGCTGAGTTTAAATAGAACAAGTATGGGACTTGGAATCATACGCCCTGAGGAAGCCCCATTGACGTCTAAGTCACGTGGGGGGTGAAACGGCTCTTGCAGAGCTGGGAATCAAGCCTCGATTTGTTTGCTCAATGCAAATGGCAACACAGCTTTGGAACCATGCAAGCTGTAAATACAGTTTGGGAACCGCTATAAGAAGCAAGTCTTGTATCCAGACCAGGCTATGGTATAAGGACATAACAGAGAATGAACCGACTACCCAGGAGTCACTTGATAAGTATCTTTGGACTATCAAGTCTAACTTTCTAAATGGAACACATCCCTTGGGAAACCAAGTAACAGAGTGAACCCTGTTTGCAACAGCTCTAATATATGTTGCAATTAAATACAAGTGACTTTTTAATATGTCCTTTTTGTGCCTGCTTGATACATTCTATGCTAATGGTTCATATTTGCTGTGATTACGCTAGTAGTATTTTATAAACATAGATCCCGCATATGTTTTACTATGGTAGCTGAAACCTTTTATTATATTGGTGCTATCCTCTGGTAAGGGTGTTGTTTATTAATACGAAAGTGTAAAAATAAGCTTTACATGTCAAAGACATTTTACATGTACTTTTCTGCTTATACCTAGAAGTATTAGGCATAGATCCTCAGGTATTTATCATGATAACATATTTCCAATCAGTTTGGGTTATCCTCTGAGAGAGGTGTTGCCTATACTTTTCTGCTGCTCTTTAGTTATTTTGCATGGATCCCCTTCTATATCCATGGTAGCAGATTCCTGTGTATTCACAGGGCTACCCACTGGTTTGGGGTGTTGCCAAATAACTTTGCCATAACTATATTTAAGGTTACCATTCTTGCATCGTAAGCAACTATTGTGAGCTGGCCAGCTTTTTTTTTTTTTTTTTATGTGTTTTTTATGTTTTTTATATTTTGAAACACTTGATATCTATTTGCACTTGTAATAAAATTAATTTATTAACTATCTATGTGTGGTTTGATTTAGGGGGCCCGGCCGCCGACTAATTTGCGCTGGGGTGGGGAGCACCAATCTTCATATATATAATTATTTTGAGACTTTATCTATATCTCTTATTAAAGAGTTAATTTTTTGGAGTGCTGAAATCCCTGTCTTTCCTTGGAGAAGACATTACTGTGTCCTCTTCGTGTTTCTCTCTATTGATATAGTGAATTTATTTATATATATATATATATATATATATATATATATATATATATATATATATATATATATATTTATATATATATAATAAATTAAACAATTAAACAAATAAACAAATGGTTAACTTTACTTTTTTTTCAATTGGAATATTCTCTTCCCCTTTCCAAAGCCATTTAGTGCAGTAAAAATAAATTAAATAAAAAAAATAATAATATCTAATCAATCTATTTATAAATTCTCAAAATGTCCTATATATTGAGAAGGACCTATGAGCTAAGAAATTAATAACATAGCAATTACATAGCAAAGTAAGGATAGTGATTGCTGCCAGGTGTTTTTTTTTTTTAATTAATCCACTGACAGCAATTATGACACCAAACCCCTTATTTTATTGGTTGAGCCACTAATTTTAAATGAGTTTGTTAAGGGCTTCTTTACATTTACTGGGTTCTATCAAGTAACCACTAGTGCCACATGAAAGCCAAATGGGCATGTGACTCCCATTTGAAGGAATATAGGTTTTACTTGCACAATATTAGTGCTTATTATAAGTATTAGGGTCTATTACCAACCTAAAAATCACCTAGGGGAATCAATGTATTTTATTTTGCAAACAGCCAAACTTTGTGAAAGTTGAGGTTTAAGAATGCTTAGTGTTCAGCAGTATGACTAAGTATTTAACAAAGCTGTAGTCGTGCTTACTACTCACAGAGCCAGATTACTTTAACAAGAGCGAAAAGGGTTTTTATTGCAGCTGTTTGCGCACGTCGGGTGTAGCACTTTATTACAAGTTGAGAGTAAACGCAGTCGCTTGAGTGCAATTGAATTTACGTGCACTGGGATAACGTGTCCTCAGAGCTCTGGTTAAATATTTAGCAAAATAAAAAAGTGTCACAAAACACATAAAAAATTAATTACAAATTACAAGCACAGTCACACTCGTAATAACACTATCAAATAAAAAATATTAAAACAAAAAATACACAAAAACTTATAAGGGCGCAAAGATATGACGTCTCAGGTGCTAGAAAAAAAAAGGCAGGCAATGGGCTTTAACATAGAGATACATACATATACATGTGTAAATATGTATTATTATATGCACACTTTCTGAATCACCAGCACCTACTGAGCATGTGCAAGAGTTCATAATGTATACACATTTGAGTCTGTGACTTGTTGATGGCTGTCACATGATACAGGCGGCTTACAAATGGGGGGAAAAACAATTTATCAGAAAAGAAATCTCCTATTCATTTTAAGTGCAATAGCATTACATCAATGGAGCAAAAAAGTGGGGAAATACCACCCTACTCACGCGCAAACAGAATGGCATATTCTCAAGTGCGCTAACCGGATATAAAAATATAAATATTAACCATTCCATAAATACATATGTCTATATATATATATATATATATATATATATATATATATATATTCACTACAAAAACAGAGAGAAACACGAAGAGGACACAGTAGTGCCCTCTCCAATGAAAGACAGGGATTTCAGCACTCCATTAATGACTAATTGAAAGAAATATATTAAATTAATACATTTATTTGTTTAGTATTTTAGAACTAGGTGTTCTCCGCTGCAGCGTGAACTAGTCAACGGCTGGGTCATTAATGGAGTGCTGAAATCCCTGTCTTTCATTGGAGAGGGCATTACTGTGTCCTCTTCGTGTTTCTCTATGTTTTTGTAGTGAATCTATGTGTGTAACAGGGTCTGCACCCATATATAAATTGTATAGCACTATACTATTACCTACTCCCTAATAATTCAGTATATTTTATATATATATATATATATATATATATATATATATGATGTTTTTCTGCACAAATATATATTTATACCTATATATATATATATACATGATTATATATAGGTATAGACATATAAATATATACTGTATATATATATATATATATATATATATATATATATATATATATATATATATATATGAATATCTATTTATAAATACTTATAACATATTCCCCTATGTGCAGACCATTAGAGTGTGAAATATCTACAGTAAATACATAGTTAAAATCTTTATTAAATATGATTATTGCATAAATGTTTTTTCATGTTTTTACCTACTTAAAGGGACATGAAACACAAAATTTTTATTTCATGATTCAGATAGAGAATATAATTTTAAACAACTTTCCAATTTACTTCTATTATTTAATTTGCTTCCTTCCTTTGTTATCCTTTGCTGAAAGGTTTATCTAGGCAAGCTCATGAGTAGCAGAGAACCTAGGTTCTAGCTGTTGATTGTTGGCTGCATATATATATTTATTCTGATTGGCTCACCCATGAGTTCAGTTAGAAACCATTAGTGTATTGCTGCTCCTTCAACAAATGATACCAAAATAATGTAACAAATTAGATAATAGAAGTAAATTAGAAAGTTGTTTAAAATTGTATTCTCTATCTGAATCACGAAAGAAAAAATGTGGGTTTCATGTCCCTTTAACAGCAAAGGGCTCCAATGCACTTATATTTATTTATTTATATATACAGTATATGTACATATGTATTTATGTATTTATATGTGTATATATGTCTGTAGATGTAGACATGTATATGTATGTATCTCTATGTTAAACCCCCTTTGCCTTTCTTTTTTTTCTAACAACTAATTTTTTAGCCCTTATAACTTTTTCATTCAATATTTTTTTGGAATATTTTTTATTAGATGATGTTATTATGAGTCTAAGTGTACTTTGTAATGTGTTTTGTGTTACTTTTTTGCTTTGCAAAACAGTTATCCAGAGCTTTGAGGTTGTGCTAACCCAACGTATCTTAACTTGAATTGTGCTCAAGCAATCGCATTTACTTTCAACTTGTAATGCGAGTAAAAAACCTGACATGCGCAAACAGCTTCGATAAACCTATTTTCGCTTGTGCGCAACTGTTAGCGCCACTCGTAATCTAGCCCAAACTAATTTAAAACATTTAATTTGGTTTTTAATAATATTTTAAAGAAAGCCGTAATTGGAACTGTTTTTAAACACCAACATAATTTGGTTTCAAATGCTCCATTAAAAAAAAAAAATAATTTTTGTTATTGCAAGTTACAGAAAAAGGGTAAAATCTTGTAATATAGTAGCACAACATCAGTTAAGGTTTGCAGTTTTACAGAGTAATTTTAACTCATGTCACTGTAAGACAAATATGCATTCAGCAATATTACTTCACAGCTTTTAAAAGATATGTGATGATCTAAAAACCCACAGATGTACTTAAGTTGATCAATTCTCTATTCACCTGCATCTCACATTTTGATGGATAAACCAATTCTTCAGAGATCAATTTGTCTTCACTTCAGTGGAAATATTTCTTTGTTATGAAGCCATACATACTCAACTCATATCACTAGGGTAGTCACCTAGATGAGAAATTCTATATGAAAAATGCATTATATTGTAACTTGCTGACCAATTGGAAAATCATTTTTAGAGGATGATTATGCAACCACATGATTTAAGTTTATGGTGAAAAAAAATGACTGATTGCCAAGTGATGATAAAATATTTTTTTTATATATTCCACACCTATGCATTTGCTAAATGAATAAGCAATTAATTGTGCTTTTCTATTTGAATCTCAAGTTAACTTTTCATGAAGTGCTGATAGAATGTTATTATCCATACTGGTGCAAATACTTTTAATACATTTGTTGGCAAAGTGCTGTAGTCGGCACACGAGGGGTGTGGTGTCAGCTTTTAATTGCAACTGTCTTGCAGAGTGGTGTTGTTTTAATATCCTGTATAGATTTTTATGTAATACACTTACTTCTAGGCAGCCTGAAGCAAGAATCAATTCTGTGAAGGATTCTCCTTTTGTTAAAAGCCAATCTTGTTTTAATGATGCATGAAGAAATATTTGAGCATTGACATTTTTCTGTCAGGTTTCTTTTGAAAAATCAATTAAGATAATACTGCTTTGACCTAGTTATCTAGTTAATGCTTATTAGGAATGTAATATGATTTACTGTGAGCATAATAATTTTTGTATCTTATCCCATTAGCTTGTGCATATTTCAAAGTGTATTACACAATGGTCACTTCTTAAAACGTAATGTAGCTGAATACATTAATTAGATTGACTGGGATCATTAGACACAAATATCTCATTGGTTCTGTGTCTCAAATTTGTATTTAATGTCCGTCAAGTCATTGTTTCATTTACATGTGGAAAAGCGTTTTAAAAGAATAATTATGTGCTGACAAACTTTTATTTTTTTTTGCCTTGTGGTATTGCAATTTGTTTAAGTCCATTCAGCGGCACTAATCTTTTGGGGGGGTTTTGTTGTGTATTTTTTTTTTTGTGTGTTGTTCCAGAAATCATTATTTAATTCTTGAGAGAAATCACTGCAAATGTAAACAAAACAACATGTGAACATTGTATTTGCCGTGGAACAAAGTTTTAAAATCATATTATAGTGGAACCACTGTAACTATTCTCAATTAGAATCAATGTTAAAAAATATGGTATTCTCGGAAAGACAGAAAAATTAAATACTGATAAGTTATATTTTCTTTACCTAATAACAAAAATTCTAATAAAAATATATGTTTACAACAATATTAAATTATCCTTTACATTAACATGTGTATGAACAAAAATTATCTCTCTATTCGTCTAATATTTGCTCATAAGATTGTTCGGAATTGTAGGATAATCTGTTTACCCAGCATTTCCTATGAGGAGCATCTTCAGGGCAGCTGAGGAACAGCTAATTAGTAGCTAAAATGTAAATATAGTTAATGTAGTAGTTTGTGTTACTGCTACAAGGTAGCAGCAGCGCAAAAAAAAAGAAAAAAATATATTTTTATTTTTAAATATTTTTTTTAATAGGATCAAGATTGGCCAAGAACAAACATGAAATTTGATTGCTAAATCTTTATTGAATATTGATAAAAGCCTTTTTCTCTTTTAGAGTAACAGTTTTAACCACATGTATGAGTCAACAACATTTTATCGACACTTGTCTTTGTTAGATTGTTGAGTCATTAAAGGGACCACTTGTTTATCGTATTTCTGACAAACGCAAAAAAAATAACGGAAAATATATCAATTTTAACATTAGTCTTAAAGCATACACAGATTTCTATCATGTAGTACTTGATATTTAACTAAAAAAATAATTCAATTGAAAAACATATGTTCAATTATTGCTAAACAAAAATAAGAAATTAATTATATACATATGAAGAGCCACAGTTTGAATTGGTATAACTGATAAAGGGCTAGATTAAGAGTTTAGCGCTGTTATGCACAAGTGAAAAGGGGTCTATTCTTGGGTGTTTGCACATGCCGGGTTTTTCGATAGTATTACAAGTTAAAAGTAAACACGATCGCTTGAGAGCAATTGAAGTTAACACATGTCAGGTTAGCGTGACCTTAGAGATCTGGTTAAAAAAGTGTCACAAAACAAATTCAAAAATACATTACAAAGAACAGTTACACTCATAATAACACCATCTAATAAACATTATTCAAAACGATATGAGGTCTCAGGCAGGCAAAGGGCTTTAACATAGAGATACATACAAATACATATTTACATAATTATATGTATGTAAAAAAAAAAAATATATATATATATATATATATATATATATATATACAGTATATATCTATATATACACACACACACATATATATATAAGTGCATTGGTGCCCTTTGCAGTTAAGTAGATGAAAAGATGTAAAAGCATATTTATGCAATAATCATATTTTAAAAAGTGTTAACTATATCTACTATAAATATTTCACATTTCAATGTTCTGCACATAGCTGAATGTGTTCTATGTATTTTGAATAGATATTCCTTTATATATCTGTATATATCTATACCTATATATCTATAGCTATATATAACAAAGTATATATTTAGGTATATATATATATATATATATATATATATATATATAAATATTCATTTATGAATAAATTGAACATATTCTGCTATGTGAAAAACATTGTTGTGAATGTGAAATACTCATATTCTCAAGTCGGGCTAGCACACTTGAGAATATGTGATCATGTTTGTTTGTGCGGGAATAGGCTTTTTTTTCCACTTTTTTGCTCCATAGACTTCTATGGGGAAATAGGCTATTGCGTACGCGATATTGTAAGTTTGTAAGTATTCTAAGCTTTCTAAGCTCATCAGGTTAGTGCGTGTGGAAAAACAGGTTACTTTAAATTTGTAATATGAGCTCAACCTAACGCGCAAAAATCTTACTTCGAGCGGAGTTAACGCTCGAGCTGGAGTGTTAAATAACCCTCCACTTGTAATCTGGCCCTAAACCGGTAAATATTATAATAATTATAATTATATAATTATAATATATCTAATTAAACACAAGAAAAATAGATATAAAAAAAACAAAAAGAAGCAGGTGTATTGAAGGATTTTCCAGGTGATTTTTAAGTATTTCCACAGATCTTTTGCGTAATAAAAAGACATTTGGCCAAAAATTATACTGTATATGAATGCATGATTTTTTCACTTACATAGAAATAAGCATATATCCACATAGAAGCATTATTTTTTCAAAATAAACATTTTCAAATTATTTAACACTCTTATTTTGTCAGCACAATTTACAAAGTTTTCCAAATAAAAAGAAGCACAGGGGTACACCCTTAGAAAAGTTTGGTGGAATTTATGTTCCTGGCTAATTAGGTACATGTATGAATTAGCTTGTGCTCAGATCTAACTAATCACTGTGCAAAATGTTGCAGGCCCAGGTGGTAAATTTATCCATACTGAAGTATGATAGACGCACTGCAGCCTCTCTTTGAAGGAATGCATTAAGCACAATTTTCAAAGGTATTTTACAGCAACATCAGCAAAACAAATAATGCATGTATATTGCAATGTTATTTTATTTTCTTCATCCTCTTGATAAACTTTGTTAAATGTGCAGCATTACAATACTGGGAGCTAGCTGACTGATTGGGTGAGCCAATTACATGAGACATATATGTGCAGCCACTAATTAAGAGCTAGCTCCCAGTAATATATTAATGTTTCTTGACTATCTTGTTTAAGATAATTAAGTAAATTAGATAATAGAAGTAAATTGGAAATTTGTTTAAAATTGTATTCAGGCACACAGGTCAAATAACAACCGCTATACTACTGAGCAGTATTTTTTGGATCCTTATTTAAAATGCACCCCTTTAAAAAAATGGTGCATTGCACATGCATGACACACATGGACGCACAGGATCAACACTTATCGACACTTATCCTTGGAAATTATGTTTGGGTGACGTCATGGAGAGGAGGGGACAGACGGCCATTTCAAAATGGCTGGAGGAGGAAAAGTAAGTATTTTTTACTAGCAATGTATATTTAGATAGAAACTGATAGATTATGCCATTTTAAACAACTTTCTAATTTACTCCTATTATCAATTCTTCTTTGTTTTCTTTGTATCTTTATTTGAAAAAAGCAGGAATGCAAAGCTTAGGAGCCGGACAATTTTTGGTCCAGCACCTGGGTAGTGCTTGCTGATTGGTGTCTAAATGTAGCCCATGAACACTAACCATGCCTTTATCCACTACAATTGAATCAATTTGAAACCTACCTCATTGCAATTAGCCCTAACCACAACATGACCGCAATAAATCCTGTTGACTGATTGGGAACTTAACGTAATCCAACTGCAAAATATCCCCCCAACATAATCACCTTCACAGTATTCTACACTTCCACGTGATACCCTCCATACTAGCTACTTCACAACATGATCTCCCCCACTGTAAATGGTCAACTCATAAATATAAACTCCTTTTCCTCGTGTTGCGTACCCCCACTGATGAAGAGATTGTGTTGAGAGTATTTTAAAATGAGGTGTTGGGGATTGTGCCTGGTTAAGTTGTATTTTTCATCTTTGAGTCTTGGGTAGGGTTAATAGCTATGGTGAAGGTTGTTAGAGTTCATTGGTGTAGGACAGGGTCATGGTTATTGTTTATCGAGGTTTGGAGGTCAAGTCTAGAGCAGATAGGGTTAACTGTGGTGGATAAAGTGTTTTGTGCCAATACTGGGCCTTCAGCCCATAGCAAAGTAGGATACTGCTGCTATTATTTTTAAGTAGCTCCTGTAGAAAATATTAAATGTCACTCTTACTTGGGAACTGCCTGCCACAATGCTTGAGTGGCTACATTTGTGCACTATTTAGTGTTGGGCACATAATGTATAATAGTTATGATACACTGAACAAAATACATTGCTCTATTGTTTAAAATTAATAAAATATAAAGAGCAAAATGTAAACTGAATAAAGTTTCATGACTTAGATACAGCATGTAATTTTAAACAACTTTCTAATTTACTTTCAATAAAAAAAGTGCACAGTCTTTCTATATTTAAACTTTTTGAGTCACCAGCTCCTACTGAGCATGTGCAAGAATTCACAGACTATACGTATATGCATTTGTGATTGACTGATGGCTGTTACATGGTACGTGTATGCATTTGTGATTGGCTGATGGCTGTTACATGGTACAGGGGGAGTGGAAATAGCCATAACTTTTAAAATTGACCGAAAAAAAATCTACTATTTATTTGAAGTTCAGACTAAGTGCTATTGCATTATCTTGCATTTGTTGATTATACAAATCTACTGTGTTGACTGGTTCTTTAAAGGACAACTCAGTAGAATTACATAATTAACAAGTACAGAATAAAAAGACAATGCAACAACACCTACTCTGAATTTCAAATAAGCAGTAGATTTAAAAAAAAAAATGTTTCTCCCATTTTCCATCCCCCTGTATCATGTGACAGACATCGGCAAATCACAGACTAGTATACGTATACCCTATGAGCTGGTGCACATGCTCAGTAGGATCTTGTTCCACAGAAAGTGTGTATATAATAAGACTGCAAGATCTGATAATGAAAGTAAATTTGAAAGTCGTATTAAAACTACATGCTCTGTCTGAATCATAAAAGTTTATTTTGACTTGAGTGTACTTTTAAAATCAAAAAATAAGAGGAATAAGAGAAAGATCCTTAGGGCCTGATGTTCACTGGGTCTGATGAGAAATTGTGGTTTCAGTTGCACCAGAGTCCCAAAGCTCCAGCCTGGGGAAATGTTATAAAAAAATGTGCTGACCCTCGCTGTACAGGTGAGTGGCGATCTTGCTTCCATACGAATCTCAGCATTGTGAGGGGGCTTGTTTTAAAAACATGTTTAAACAACATATATAGGGCTAAATTACAAGTGGAGCTAAACATATTAGCGCTATTGAGTAAAATCAATATCGCTATTATTCTTCTGCTCGTATTATAAGTTGAAAGTAAAATCTGGAGGTTAAATAGCATGGCTGCGCTAAATCCATATCCACATAGACTTCTATGGGGCGCACTAAAAAAGCCTCTTCTGGCTTACACTTGCATGCTAACCGGAAGGTCCATTAGGCCCACTGCGCTAAAGCTTAAGGTAAGTGAAGAAATATTTAAAATACCTTTGTTCTTCACTTAGAGGAAAATGTTCTTTTTAATTTTAAATATTAATATCTATCTATCTATCTATCTATCTATCTATCTATCTATCTATCTATCTATCTATATATATATATATATATATATCTATATCTATATATATATACATTTTGTATATAAGTCTACATTTGAATATACACATATATATATATATATACATATATATATATATATATATATATATATATATATATACCTATATATATATATATATATATATATATATATATATATATATATATTGTGTATATATATATATATATATATACATATATATATATATATATATATATATATATATATACTGTATGTACTGTATATCTATCTATCTATCTATCTATCTATCTATCTATCTATCTATCTATATATATGTATTACGGATGTGCATTAGTTTTTGGAAGAATTGAAGAAAATAACAAAAATTATATTTTAGTTATTTCCTTTACATACCAAAAACGGAAATATGATGCAGGCAGGTTTTAAGCCAATGAATGAAAACCAGGATGAAGCAGTGAATAGATTGACAGGTGTTATCAGCTTGTCATTGGAAACTTGGGACGTTTCTGGCCATTCAGCATTTTCAGGGGAGGAAGTGAAGTGAAAAAGCGATTTTTAACTTACTCCCTAACATTTGTTTAGCCTCAGACCTGTGTATTTCAGTGTGCTAGCAGCAGTACCTGTGTGAATGTGCCCCCTTACTGAGACATTTGCAAAAACTTGTGCCCACTTTAAAGAGATTAGCATATGCCAGCACCTTGTGTGTTTGTTTATATATTTATTTATCTCTAATCTACAGATCTAATTTATTTATTTTTTTAAATATTTTTATCTGCAGGATTGCAGATTAGTTGTAGAGTTCAAGAATTGTCTTTGTAAATTGTTAATTAATTAATTAAAAATGTTAGAACATCAGTTTGGTATTAACAGTTTGAGTTTTAATACAACTCCTTTTTTTTACTAAGTTATATAGTTTTAAGCTAAAAACGTTCTAGCGGCTGCTAGTGTCTCTTACAGGGACATTTTTGTTTTCAGTACTAAGTTCATAGTTAAAAAAACAAGTTCTCTTTATATGAGACCGCTGATTTCCTAACTCTTCTCCACCTCTAAGGTGGTGAATTTCAATCTCCCCGGTCTCATCCGACTGGGTATATTGACAGCTTCCACCCGTGCATGATTGGCTATACACGGGCATGGGGCGGCGTTGCACAAGAGTGCAAAATTGCGTTCTTGTGCAATGATGAATTCCGCCAGAGTAGAGTTGTGGCTGAAAGGGGTGCATATGTACGCCCCTGTCCACCGTAGCTTGATAAATCGACCCTTTAGTGTCTCTTAAAGGGACATTTTTGTTTTCAGTACTGTTAAAATTACTAAGTTAAAAAATTATGTATATACATAGAATTACAAAACTAAAGCTAATAAAGCTGATTGCAGCTTCAAAATGGCAAAATCTGCACTATTGCTCAAAATGAAAATTTTAGTTAAAATGCAAATTTCTAACAACATTAGTTTGAAAAGAATACGACCATAAACCTAAATAAACTAAAACTAAATTTTATTTTTAACTAAACAAAATTTTCAGAAGAAACAACATTTTTTCCCATGCACATCTTGAATATATATATGTGTGTGTTTGCACTGTTTTTTTATGTTTTGAAAGCAATAACTTTTAACCTGTAATATAAGCAATGCTTAGCATAGTCGCAAAACATCCATTGAAAGTATAAGGCATGCTAAAGGGATGTCAGCCTTTCTAAATATCCTGTGGTAATTCTTCTTCACAATAGACTTGTAAAAACAATTTGCACACTAATCCTACCATGGTCCAGCGATATTGGCTCCCTGTACTTTCAAAAGTGCTTCACTTGTGATTTAAGTCAAAATGTGCGATCCTTAAAGGGATTTGAAACCCATTTTTTCTTTCATGGTTTCGGCAAACCATACCATTTTAAACAACTATCTAATTTACTTCTATTATCAAATATGATTCATTCTCTTGGTAAGCTTTGATGAAGGAGCAGCAAAGCACTACTGGGAGCTAGCTGAATACATCTGGTGAGCCAATGAAGAAAGCCTTATACATGCAGCCACTAATCAGCAGCTAGCTCCCAGTAGTGCATTTCTGCTTCTGAGACTATCTAGGTATGGTTTCAAGTCAGGATACCAAGAGAATTAAATAATATAAGTAAATTGGATAGTTGTTAAAATTTGCAATCTCTATCTGAATCTTGAAAATTTAAATTTGATTTATTGTCCCTTTAAATTGTTTCTGTTTTCTAATAGTTCAAATAAATTTCACAATAAATGCAGTACATTTCTTACATTTGCATATCTTGTCACTGAAAGGTTGGCGATACAGTGATATACGTGTATTGTACTGTAAAATAATTTGACCTAGATTACAAGTGGATATGCAATATCGCTGGAAGGTGCTAACATTAGCATGCGACTTGATAGTCCATGGTAAATCATATTTACCGCGGCCGATCAAGTCCATGGTAAATCACATTTACCGCAGCCGACATCACTATAGCGCAACCTATACTTCAATATCAATGTCAATGGATATCGTGACCATGTTAAATAGCACTGGTATAACAAGTTGAAAGTTATAGTTTGCTCTTGAGCGCAAACCGAAACCACGCTAGACCATTGACAAGATCTTAATCTGGTGGTCCTCCTTCCACACCTTGATTGACCTGGCTGTGTGGCATGGAGCATTGTCCTGCTGTAAAAAAAACAATCCTCAGAGTTGGGAAACATTGTCATAGCAGAAGGAAGCAAATTTTCTTTCAGGATAATCTTGTACGTGGCTTAATTCATGCATCCTTTTGCTTATCCCAGACATTCTTAAAGTCCCCCACAGTGTTTGTCATTACCACCTCTCGTGGAAGTTTATCATATATGAATCAAACACCCTTTCTTTAAAGAAGTGCTCCTGGATCTACTATCCTTCAGCTTGAGATCAAGACCCCTTGTTTTTGAATTTTTATTTTTATGAAAAATACTCACAGCCTCAGCTTTACTAAGCCTCATAATAAACTTGAAAGTTTGCTAGCACATCTCCAACTCATATATTATTAAATATCTATACATTTTTCATTCATTGAGCCTTTCCTGGTAAGTTTTATTTTTTTTAGACCATGTACCATTTTAGTAGCCCTACACAGATTCTATTTTGTTTATATCTTTCTGGAGGTATGGCCTCCAGAACTGCATACAATACTCAAGATGAGGT
This sequence comes from Bombina bombina, assembly GCF_027579735.1. Lineage (NCBI taxonomy): Eukaryota > Metazoa > Chordata > Amphibia > Anura > Bombinatoridae > Bombina > Bombina bombina. Next base: position 491,292,292 of record NC_069503.1, on the reverse strand, counting down.
CTAACTAATGATCTATAAAGTGGCATAAGAACCTTACTGTTTCTGCTGCAAATACCTTTACCAATACAACCAAATATTCTTCTGGCATTGCTTGCTGCAATACTACATTGTTTTCTACATTTTAAATAATCCGAAATAATAATTCTCAAGTCCCGTTCATCATTTGAAACAGTCAGTAAAGAGTAATTGAGTCTGCAATCAATGTTTGGATTTTTCTTTCCTAAATGCATAATTTTGCACTTTGTAGTGTTAAACTTTAGATCCCAGTCATTTGTCCAATCCTCCAATTTTTGTATATCACTTCTCATTTTGTCCAACACCCAGGAACATCTATTCTTTTTTTTTTTTTTTTAAAGTATCTTTTTATTGACTTATATATTTTCATAAGTATACATAAATTGAAATGCATTTAAGTAGATTTAAGTACATTCAAATGCGTCCAATACATCAACTTCAGCGGGGGGTCAAAAAAACCATTTTCTTAAAACAGATATGAATAGAGCTTCTTATATATAAAGAAAATATATATGCTTCCTTTGCCCCTTACCATAAACAGAATGTACCTCTTTCTCTGGAGGCCCTCTTTACTTGGCCTCCTTAATTACCACAACATATATAAATAGATAAAGCAAAAAAGAATAGAAAAAAAACAGAAAAAAACATAACTCAAACATAAACATCTGCTGTAATTGTACGGATAATCATAACAATCAGCGGTAGCCATAGGTCACATTTCATTGAAACAGCAACGCAGCTGAAGGTAAATAAGTTCCCTATGAGCAGAGAAAGGGTACCATATCAACCATTCAGTGCTCAGCCCGGGAGGGTACTGATACCAAAACTTGTGGGACTTAACGTCTAATGCGCTCAGAGGGGGAGAGGGTAGAAGTAGGAGGGCGGGGAAAGCAGATAAGAAGCTGGAGGGAGAGGGGGGAGGCTAGCATTCTACAGCCTATTGCTCCAGGAACTCGGTAATTCTCCCTTATAAATCATGTTTTTCACTATCTTTGATTTAATTAAAGGTTTAATAATTTGGAATTGAACATCTATCGACTCAGCTTCTATTATACTCAACCATTTGGAAAAAAACCTTTTTATATGCTTCTTAGCATCAGATTGAATATCATATTGTTCCAGGATTATCTGATTTTGCATCCCCTTCACAAATTGTTTAATGCTGGGAACTTTTGAATCTTTCCACTTTCCTAATATCAATACTCTACCTTGTAGAATTGCTGCGTTAATAAGACTTGCATTCTCTCGCCAGTTTGTCATCTGATATAAGAACATAACCATTTTACTGTTTATTTGCACTTTTGGATTTAACCATTTATTTAGCCAATATTGTACTTGCTGCCAAAACTGATGAACTTTTGGACATGAATAAAGGCAATGCTCTAGATCTGCTTCTTTAGCTCCACATTTATAACATACTATGTCCATATTCCTATACCATCTCGCTATTTTACTCGGTGTAATATACAACTGATTAATTACTTTAAAGTGTGATTCTCTCCAGGTCGTAACCTTGGTGGTCCTGATTGCAGTGTGTAGACTATCTACTAGTTCTTCCTTTGTCACTGTAACACGCAATTTCCTCCATTTCCCTTGGAGGGACTGTAAATGTGTGTCTATTTTATAATTCATTATAAAATTATAGATCAAGCTAATTGCATATTTCTTTTGTGCAAGTCCCTTAATAATGTCATCTAACCCTCCTAATGACCAATCATCGCCGTAATTAGCTTGTAACTCATTGTGAAGATGCCTGACTTGTAGGTAAGCATAGAAGTCTGTATTCTTTAACTGATACTCCTCTTTTAGTTCGGCGTATGATTTTACTATATGGGTTCTACTATCCTCGAGTTGTAACATATTAATCAACCCCTTCCTTCGCCATCTATGAAAGACTCCATTTCCACTACAACCTGGTTTAAACTTAGGATTCCCTATGATTGGTAGATAACTTGATTTAAGGGTATTTACTCCTACTTCTTTACCCAGTTTATGCCATGCCATTATTATATTATTGAACACTAACTGCTGTCTGATCCTTTTTGGAAGGTTCTTAGTCTCACAATGCAGAAGTGCCTTCATCGAGTAAGGAGCACATACCTCTGCTTCTAGTTCCCCATACGATACATAATTCCCCTCTATGATCCAATCTATCGCATATTTCGCCAATGCGGCTAAATTATATGCTTGGAGATTAGGGAGTGCTAGTCCTCCAGCTTTGATAGGAAGCGTTGTTATTTCTGTTGAGCATCTTATTTTCCCTCCTGCCCATATAAAGCTGTTACACATCCTGTTAAACCTAATACAATCTTTCTGTGTTATTATAATCGGCAAATTTTGCAGCAGATACAATATTCGGGGGAATATAATTGTTTTAATTATCATTACTCTAGCAGAAATGTTGATTATAAGATTACTCCATCTCTTACAGTCTACTACACATTTATCTAAACATGGTGAAATGTTTTTACTATACCATTGTTTCGGGCTCCTTGTAATATTTAAACCTAGATATTTAATCTGTTCTACTTCTCTAAAGGGGCAATCTTTATGTCTCTGACTTGGTCCACGTAGCCACATAATCTCCGACTTATCTACATTAACTTTGTACCCAGAAAATGAGCTAAATTGTTTTATAATGTCTAATAATTGCTTAATACTGTTTTGGGTATCTGATAAAAATAGGAGCAGGTCATCCGCGAACAAGGAAAGAACTATCTTCTGCTGATGTATTTTGATGCCTGCTAATTCTTTCCTTAGCCTAATAGCTAGGGGTTCTATTGCTAAGTTGAACAGCAAAGGGGATAGAGGGCAGCCTTGTCTTGTACCTTTCTTAAGGACAATGTCTGATGTAAGTTCCCCATTGATAATTAGATTAGATATAGGTTCCCTATATATACTTTTAATAAAGGATTGAATATTCCCTTGTATTCCAAATTTCCCTAATACTGTAAATAGATGGTCCCAAGTTATCGCATCAAAAGCTTTTTCCGCATCTATCGCTAGTACCGCTAAATCTGGACTATCCCCCTTAGACATTTGCTTTCTGTCTTGGTAACAATAGTCTAATGTAGTAAGAACTTTACGGATGTTTCTGGCTGGGTTTCGTCCGGTCATGAAACCTACCTGATCTATGTGTATAATTTTATGCAGAAGTGTTTTAAGTCTGTTTGCTATGATAGTAGTTAAAATTTTATAATCGCTATTTAGCAGTGATATTAGTCTATAAGACCCTGGGTTTTCTGGTTCTCTGCCTTTTTTTAATATTAACGTGATGGAGGATGCAGCGAAGTATTTAGAATTAATTTCCCCTTTTAAAAAATAGCTGTTGTACAGATTAGTAAGAGTGGGTATAATACTGTTACCTAGCATTTTATAGAATTCCGCCGGGAGCATGTCAGGTCCCGGTGCCTTATTGCTTTTTAGTTGTGTGATAGTCCGGGCTACCTCTTCCTCCAATATTGGTGCATTTAACATATCTCTGTCTTTGCCCTCAAGTTTCTTAATTTCTAATTTTTCCCAAAACTTCATTTTTTGGTGTGAATCTACTTCAGAAGTCGTATAAAGATCTTCAAAGTATTTAAACATTAGCTGTTTGATTTCCTTAGTCGTATTTGCTCTATCCTTCCCTAGCTTAATCGCCGATATAAAATTCCTTTGCTTCTGCATTTTAATTAGTCTGGCTATATATTTGGCAGATTTTCCATTGAAGCCTCTGTATTTGGCCCTATCCTTCTCATCTTGTTGAATAACCATTTGTTTTAGAAATATCTCCTTTTCTTGCTTACTATTTTGGTATTTAAGCCAAGTCTGCGGGTTAGCATTGCCTATATATGCTCTATATGCATTTTTGAGTTGATTGTTAAGCTGGCACTCACGTTCTCTATTTTTCTTCTTCCATCTACATAGATATGCTTTAATATTACCTCTAATATATGCCTTGGCTGTTTCCCAATATATTTCCCATTTACCAACATAACGGCTATTGAATAATTTATATTCTTTCCATTTTTCTAAGATATAGTTCTTAAAATGAATATTGTGAGAAAGATGTCTAGGATATCTGATTCTACCGTCACCCTTACCAGTTTGAGATCTATTCTGTATTTGCAATGAGGAACATCTATTCTATTACAAATTTTGATATCATCTACAAAAAGACATACTTTCCCCTATAGCCCTTTGCTGATATCACTGATATATATGTTGATCAAAACAGGCCCCAGAACTGACCCCTGAGGAACACAACCAGAATTAGTATGCTGTGTGGGACGGTGTCAAATGCTTTGCTGAAATCTAGATATGCTACATAAACTGCTCCACCCTGGTATAATATTTTTGTTCCATAATCAAAGAAGTCTATTAGATTAGTCTGACATGATCTCCCTGAAGTAAAACCATGCTGATTTTAGAAATTTAAATTGATTGTTTTACCTATAAATAGTAAAAATAGAGAAAATTATAGTTTTGCAGTGGCCTCTTATTTTTTTCCATAGCTGTATATATATATATATATATATATATATATATATATATATATATATATATATATATATATATATATATATATATATATATATATATATAAAACACACAGAGAAAACCCAGCACTCACTTACAAGCTCTCGGCTAAGATTTAAAAGCAAAAATGGAAAGGTTAGTCACCGCATCTGGCCAAATGGGACAAGCTCAGGTACCACGTCAAGGTCCTTTCAAATACCTGAGACCCTAAAACAGCCACACAATGCAAGCTTTCAAATCCAAACAAACTGAAAACAAGGGAAGGGTGCACAGGAATATGTAACCACCCTAGACATATACAAAACACGGAAGGGAACTGCACTCTCATACCGGACTGGGTACACATCCCATGACCCTGCAACATGCTCAGCCCTGGGTGCCACTGGCATTTATAGGAAGCTGTGCTGTCCCCAGAGCCACAAACAGTTAACCCCAGACAGGTCTGGGTGCAAGAACCATAGGGAAAATTACAAAACAAATTAATACAACACACAGAGAAAACCCAGCACTCACTTACAAGCTCTCAGCTAAGATTTAAAAGCAACAATGGAAAGGTTAGTCACCGCATCTGGCCAAATGGGACAAGCTCAGGTACCACGTCAAGGTCCTTTCCAATACCTGAGACCCTAAAACAGCCACACAATGCAAGCTTTCAAATCCAAACAAACTGAAAAACATGGGAAGGGTGCACAGGAATATGTAACCACCCTAGACATATACAAAACATGGAAGGGAACTGCACTCTCATACCGGACCGGGTACACATCCCATGACCCTGCAACATGCTCAGCCCTGGGTGCCACTGGCACTCACAGGAAGCTGTGCTGTTTCCAGAGCCACAAGCAGTTAACCCCAGACAGGTCTGGGTGCAAGAACCATAGGGAAAATTACAAAACAAATTAATACAACACACAGAGAAAACCCAGCACTCACTTACAAGCTCTCAGCTAAGATTTAAAAGCAAAAATGGAAAGGTTAGTCACCGCATCTGGCCAAATTTTTTAATTTTCCCTATGGTTCTTGCACCCAGACCTGTCTGGGGTTAACTGCTTGTGGCTCTGGGGACAGCACAGCTTCCTGTGAGTGTCAGTGGCACCCAGGGCTGAGCATGTTGCAGGGTCATGGTATGTGTACCCGGTCTGGTATGAGAGTGCAGTTGCCTTCCGTGTTTTGTATATGTCTAGGGTGGTTACATATTCCTGTGCACCCTTCCCCTGTTTTCAGTTTGTTTGGATTTGAAAGCTTGCATTGTGTGGCTGTTTTAGGGTCTCAGGTATTGGAAAGGACCTTGACATGGTACCTGAGCTTGTCCCATTTGGCCAGATGCGGTGACTAACCTTTCCATTTTTGCTTTTAAATCTTAGCTGAGAGCTTGTAAGTGAGTGCTGGGTTTTCTATGTGTGTTGTATTAATTTGTTTTGTAATTTTCCCTATGGTTCTTGCACCCAGACCTGTCTGGGGTTAACTGCTTGTGGCTCTGGGGACAGCACAGCTTCCTGTGAGTGCCAGTGGCACCCAGGGCTGAGCATGTTGCAGGGTCATGGGATGTGTACCTGGTCCGGTATGAGAGTGCAGTTCCCTTCTGTGTTTTATATATGTCTAGGGTGGTTACATATTCCTGTGCACCCTTCCCTTGTTTTCAGTTTGTTTGGATTTGAAAGCTTGCATTGTGTGGCTGTTTTAGGGTCTCAGGTATTGGAAAGGACCTTGACGTGGTACCTGAGCTTGTCCCATTTGGCCAGATGCGGTGACTAACCTTTCCATTTTTGCTTTTAAATCTTAGCTGAGAGCTTGTAAGTGAGTGCTGGGTTTTCTCTGTGTGTTGTATTAATTTGTTTTGTAATTTTCCCTATGGTTCTTGCACCCAGACCTGTCTGGGGTTAACTGCTTGTGGCTCTGGGGACAGCACAGCTTCCTGTGAGTGCCAGTGGCACCCAGAGCTGAGCATGTTGCAGGGTCATGGGATGTGTACCCGGTCCGGTATGAGAGTGCAGTTCCCTTCCGTGTTTTGTATATGTCTAGGGTGGTTACATATTATTGTGCACCCTTCCCTTGTTTTCAGTTTGTTTGGATTTGAAAGCTTGCATTGTGTGGCTGTTTTAGGGTCTCAGGTATTGGAAAGGACCTTGACGTGGTAACTGAGCTTGTCCCATTTGGCCAGATGCGGTGACTAACCTTTCCATTGTTGCTTTTAAATCTTAGCTGAGAGCTTGTAAGTGAGTGCTGGGTTTTCTCTGTGTGTTGTATTAATTTGTTTTGTAATTTTCCCTATGGTTCTTGCACCCAGACCTGTCTGGGGTTAACTGCTTGTGGCTCTGGGGACAGCACAGCTTCCTGTGAGTGCCAGTGGCACCCAGGGCTGAGCATGTTGCAGGGTCATGGGATGTGTACCCGGTCCGGTATGAGAGTGCAGTTCCCTTCTGTGTTTTATATATATATATATAGATAGATAGATAGATAGATAGATAGACAGATAATCCAAACAGATGCACTCCATGTAACAATATTTCTTAGTGCCAAGGTGCCATATAAAAGTCCAAATAATTTTGCAAAAATAGGCACTCACTGGTCTTGATAAAACTTCACGTTTAATATACAAAATTTAAAAACAAAGCATAACGTTTCGAGACCACATTGGTCCCTTTGCCAAATGCCAAACATAATACAAAACAATCTTACCTACTACAACCCAGTATGCACCGCCTAATATACCCAGTGTCTAATTGTCTTATCCCCCTTAGCTGAGCAGCTGAGCGCAGCTCCAACGCTGTTTGCATTCCACAGAGCACACTGTGTTCCAGTGACGTCGCCGTCACCTGATACTCGCTTCCTGATGCAACCTTAACGCATACATGCTACATCTGACAGCTGTCTGAAATCGTACACGTGTTTGGGAAAACGAGTGGAGACTCATCTGAGGATGAGAACACTGTTGAAACTAATGCTGCACAGAAGCCACAGACAAATGTATCTGCATCTTCTTTTTCTTGTATAACCACCAGGGCAACATCAAAACCCCCTTTAGGAAAAGACCTAGAAAGAGACGGACCAGGAGAGGGTGCTACAAATAAAAAACCAACACAACACAAGAACAGGATAAAGTGTTTAATTTAAGCAGTAGGATATTGATAGAATAATGAATCATGGTTTATCTTTTGTACCTACACCCAAAATCAATTTGTTTCACAAAATAGTGGATTTACAAAAATTACAACGTCAATTCAAACTGAAAGATTTTTTTTAAAGATACAGTACAGAATATTTCAAATAGATTTAAAATGAGTTCATCGTTTGATCCCCCTAACACCAATTCCTCTATTAAGAGTTTTACAAATATGATGTCACTAGACTGTACCACTGTGGAAACTAAATATTTTACAAATCTGACTAAAAATGAATTACAGTCTCTGGAAGACTTAAGGAATGACAGTGCCATCATCATTCGTATGGCCGACAAGGGTGGTGGCATTGTCATTTTAGACTACAGTGATTACAGAATGGAAGCACTTAGACAACTCAATGATACTAAAGTATATACAAGATTGAGAGGTAACCCCACCAACACATTCAAAAGTAAAATTGATCAGTCCCTGAAGTCTGCATTTGAGGCAGGGTACATTGACGAAATAGTTTTACAATTTTTGACCACCTCATATCCCAAAATACAGTTTTTTTATTTACTGCCAAAAGTTCATAAAACACTCATTAATCCCCCTGGGAGACCTATCGTCTCGGCACGAGAGTCCATTTGTTCCAATATAGCAATTTTTGTTCATTTTTATCTACAGCCGAGTGTTAAGAATACTTTTGCATATTTAAAGGATTCTGCAACCTTGATTAAAAGTTTAAAATCTGCAGAGTGGTTACAACCCAATGACATACTTGTAACTATGGACGTGGAAAGTCTTTATACTTGCATCCCCCATTCATGTGGTATCCAGGCTGTGAAAATTATGCTATCTAAATCTGATGTATACACAGGTCCCCCCATAGAATTCCTTTTAGAACTTATGGTATATTGCTTACAATATAACTATTTCAGATTTGAGTCTGATTTTTACTTGCAGACCTCGGGAACTGCCATGGGGTCAAACATGGCCCGACATACGCCAATTTGTTTATGGCGTGGTACGAGGAATACATTATGAAACCACATCTCAATCAAAAAGTAATATGATATACTATAAGAGATATCAGTAGAGCGCTGGTGTAAGGAGGATACCACACCACTTACAAGATGAAAAGATCCTTCGTTCTTTTCAAAATAGTTTAAAATTAGGAGGGTTGGTACCAACATAGCAAATACAAAATACTTAAATGAAGTGATCTTGATCACTGACAAAGATCGTTTCATTTAAGTATTTTTTATTTGCTATGTTGGTATAATTTGGGGAGACGTCCCCTTGTCGAATTTTAAATTTCTTTTATTTTTATAATAAATAGTTTTAGAATTATACATGTGTTTAGATTCTTTCATAGAGATTATGGGCACCTGCTTATTATTGTATGCAACTTGTTAACATATGGAATTGCCACTGATATTATCACTTTTTTATATTTTGATTTTTTATTTTGGCGTTTAGTTTCCTGACTATTTAGTTGGATTATCAGTTTTTAGGATTCATTTTCACATATATAAGCTTTTTCATCACTAGTATATTTTTTTCATAGAGATTTTTTCACAGAGAGTTTTTTTCACAGAGATAATTTTAAGTTATATTATTATACATTTTTTATAACAGAGATTTTTTCGCACAGAGATTTTTTACACAGAGATTTAATTAAAATTATTAATAGAGCAATTTCAGCACATATAATTATTACTATTACACTTTTTTCTTCTGACCATCGATCAATTTCTTATAAATATATTTAAAATTTTAAATTAAACAACCACTAAGAAGGATTCAGACTATATCTGATACCTTTAGCTTTTTTAGCGCACTTACTCCAACCATCCTAATATGATATACTCGCTATATCGATGATGTGTTCCTTGTGTGCCGGGGGTCTGTCACAGATTTATATGCAAATTGGCCATCAGAGGCTATGATCGTGACATGATCAGAGATACAAGAATTAAGGTACTCAATAGATCTCAGGAAGAACTACTGAGGGAAAAGGACACAACAACTACCAAGGATGAGAGACTCAACTTTATCACTACATTTGATATGACACATACTAAGATGAACGCTGCATTAAAGGAACGATGGGAACTTATACAAAATGACAAAGGTCTTCCATTCCAAAAGATGCAACCACCAAGGATGGCATACCGCCGAGCGAGCAATCTAAGAGACCTGTTGGTTGAGACTGACCCTGTACGCTGTTACCAAAAATCTAGTTGGCTCAAGCCTACCAAGATGGGGTGCTATAAATGCGGTGACTGCGTGACATGCCATAGCATGCAGAGTGGATCCACCTTCCAAAACCCGCATTCCAACAAAAGATACAAAATTATCCACAGACTTACTTGCACGAGTACGTATGTCATTTATATACTCATTTGCCCATGTGTGATGGTATATGTCGGAAAAACGACTACCACCTTTTGTGAACATATGGCCAATCATAGATTTGCTATTCAGTATGCCATTGATAAAGGGGACTCAGAACAGCCCGTAGCATGCCATTTCGCAAGGCATAAACACAATCTGTCAAGCCTGAAAACGTTGCTCATTGATCATATACCACCCCTATGGAGGGGAGGAAATAGAGCACAAAAGCTGCTACGTTTGAAATCAAGGTGGATATATAACCTGGACACTGTGGCCCCAAGGGGTCTGAATACCATCTTGGATTTTTCTCCCTTTTTCGGCAAATAAATGAGTTAACCCTGGAATCTATGTGCCATCATTTATTCCTAAATTTATATGGGTAATCTATGACAGTCTTGTCATATACAGACTAGATCTGGATACTATTAATACATGGTAAAGATGTCCTCAGTAGTTCAGCTCTGGTTCCACTAAGATTGCAGTAACAACATTGCAACAATCAAATGAATGTTTTTTATACATCGATAAAAACATGAGAACGCCTTTATACCTGACTAACTTTTATCTGATACCTCGGTTGTTATTTTGAGTTTCTTACCATATTCCTTGTTGGTTACGATGTGTGTTTATACCTTGAAGTAATGTATCTATTTAGAATGCTGATAGATCTGATATACATAGGACAGGTCCCCTATTGTTTTTAAATGTTTTTTGATTAAAGTATATCCCTTTCTTCGAATTTACACTTAAATGCATTATGGGATATGACACATACACGGCACTACTGGATGGTTCTGCCGTGGATGTTTTCCCAAACACGTGTACGATTTCTGACAGCTGTCAGACATAGTGTGTATGTGTTAAGGTTGAATCAGAAAGCGAGTATCAGGTGACGGCGACGTCACTGGAACGCAGTGTGCTCCGTGGAACGCATACAGCGTCGGAGCTGCGCTCAGCTGCTCAGTTGAGGGGGATAAGACAATTAGACACTGGGTATATTAGGTGGTGCATACTGGGTTGTAGTAGGTAAGATTGTTTTGTATTATGTTTGGCATTTGACAAAGGGACCAATGTGGTCTCGAAACGTTATGCTTTGTTTTTAAACTTTGTATATTAAACGTGAAGTTTTATCAAGACCAGTGAGTGACTATTTTTGCTAAATTACATATATATATATATATATATATATATATATATATATAAACAAAATTTGGAAGTAAGCACTCACTGGTCTTCAGACAACAAAGTCACAAAATTTCTCTTTATTGCGTGCTGTTACAGCACGCAATAAAGAGAAATTTTGTGACTTTGTTGTCTGAAGACCAGTGAGTGCTTACTTCCAATTTAGTTATGGATGACTTATAGTTGTTTTTTTTGTATCATGCCACATAGGAGTCTATGGGGAGAAGAAGCTTGAGCAGCTGCAATATCCGAAGTCCTGAAGTTAGCGCTACTGAGTCTTCTGCTTGCACAATAACTTTTTATTTTAAACTTGTAATACACGCTCAAATCCGGCCACGTTCGACCAAATTTGTTTTTAGCATACCACTTGTCATTTGGCTCCATATTGTTTTTTTGCAACCAAATTAATTAATTAAATAAATGTTTTTTAAATTTAAGGTGTGATTTTTCTTCTTTAGAACAAGATTTTGTTCATGGGATATTAAAATTCCATAGAAGACAGTAGCTGCAAGTTTTCCATTTTACAATAGAGCATTTTTAAACACTGCACTATATAAAATGTGTTTTTAAAAAGAAGACAGTTTTTAACATTGTATTTTTTACAGCTGCAATAATCGCACAACTTTAAAGTAAGTCCACACTGTACTGAATGGGTTTTATTCTAATATCCCAGTCACACTGTACCAAACGTGTTTAACTTCTTACACTATATGGACACAAGTACTACGTCAAACAACTTTGCCCTGCGTACTGTGTTGATGTAATATTATTATTATACTTTATTTATAAAACGCCAACAAATTCCCCAGTACTGTCCATGCGTACAAGATAAAAACATCACAATGATACAATATTTTTAAGAGACAGGAGAAAATGTATCAAACAAATACATGAGGAATTGAGGGCCCTATTCCCATGGGAACTTAAAATCTAGAATGGTAGGAGAGTGAGAAACTACAGGTGTGGACTGCAAGGTTAGTACCTATGTCAAGCACAAAGGCGCATGTTGTGGTCCCCACTCTCAGCTTGGAAAGCGGCAGCCACAACCAAGGGACAGAAAACATCTTCCTTCATATGGTAAGGAGCACTGTTTGTGCTCCCCTACCATATGACACCAGATCGCTGATCGTTACAGAGAGGGACACTGTTTGTGTCACTCTGTAATGATCTTGAATTGTTATTAAATGGGAGCAGTGGGAGGGAAGGAGGGAGGTGGGTGGTGGCCCAAGGCAGGAGAGGGAGGGGTGAGATTTCCCTATACTATGGAAACTGGTTTTAAAAGTAGCAGGAGGGATGGATCCCTACACTACAGAAAAATATCAGCTGGAGAGGGGGTACCCTATACTACAAAAATATATATATAAATATATAAAAAATAATAATTTTTACTGAAAAACTGGGAGTAACACACATGGCAAGGAACAGTGGAAGAGGGAGGGTTAGTGAGCTATTTTAGGGGGTCAGAGTGGTGAGAGGGATCCCTATACTACAAAAATTAAAACAATCTTTATTTAAATCTTTATTTAAAAAAATACATAAATAAAAGCTCTAAACTGCATACTGTCTGACTGACTGCCAGTCTCTAAGATGGTGGTGACCAGTGGGGGTGGGGGTGGGAGAGAGAGCTGTTTGGGATGGATAAGGGGGTGGGAGGTGTCAGGTGGGAGAGTGATTCCTACACTACAGCAAATATTAACCTTACAAGCGAACTGATTAACCTCTGCACTGACACTATTGTGGCCAAATAGTGGCATCAAATATACCAAAATGGGCCTAGATTAATAATTTGCGTTGTCTACTATAATCTTCATAAGTTAATAAAAACCAAAGGCTCTATTTCTGTTTAAATGGAGTGATAGCAAAAACGTTAAAACTTCTCTGGTACTTTGTGCAAGTTTTTCTCTAAAATTAGAGGGAGTTAAGGGGTTAAAGAGATATAAAGCCCCAAAAATGATTATGTGATTCAGAACGTACAATTTTATAAACTTCTATTATCAAATTTGCTTTGTTCCCATGGTATTCTTTGTTGAAAAGATACCTAGGTAGATGTCTAGAACACTACATGGCAGGAAATAGTGCTGCCCTCTAGCACTCTTGCAAATGTAGAACATTCTTGCAAAACTGCTGTCATATAGTGCTCCAGACACATGTGTGCTCCTGAGATTACATCCATGTTTTTTTAAGTTTCATGTCCCTTTCAATTTTAATAACATGCTTGGTACACTGTGACAGTGATATTAGAACTAAACCCTTTTAACATAAACTCAATTTAAAGGGTTTACTTCTAATATTGTGGTCACACTGTACCAAATGTGTTTAATTTTAATTAAGACACCAAAAATTATAAACACGTTTTTTTAAAATAACAAAAAACTTAGTTAAAACACATACGGCTAGATTATGAGTTTTTGTCGGTAAGGCTTGCGGGGCTAACGAACATTTTGTTCCCACCGCTCCCTTAAGACAACGCTGGTATTACAGGTTTTTTTAAACCTGGCGTTAGCCGCAAAAAGGTGAGCATAGAGCAAAATTTAGCTCCACATCTCACCTCAATACCAGCGCTGTTTACGGTAGCGGCAAGCTGGCTAAACGTGCTCATGCACGATTTCCCCATAGGAAACAATGTGGCTGAGCTGGCTGAAAAAAACCCAACACCTGCAAAAAAGTAGCGTCCAGCTTCTAACGCAGCCCCATTGTTTCCTATGGGGAAAATAAATCTATGTCTATACCTAACACCCTAACATGAACCCCGAGTCTAAACACCCCTAATCTTACACTTATTAACCCCTAATCTGCTGCCCCCGCTATTTCTGACACATACATTATATTATTAAACCCTAATCTGCCGCTCCGGACACCGCAGCTAACTACATTATCCCTATGAACCCTTAATCTACTGCCCCCAACATCGCCGCCACCTACATTATAGTTATTAACCACTAATCTGCCCCCCCCAACGTCGCCGCAACTATATTAAATTTATTAACCCCTAATCTTCCGACCCCAACGTTGCCGTTACTATATTACATTTATTAACCCCTAAACCTAAGTCTAACCCTAAGTCTAACCCCCCCTAACTTAAATATAATTTAAATTAAATGAAATAAATTTAACATAATTAAATAAATTAATCCTATTTAAAACTAAATACTTACCTATAAAATAAACCCTAAGATAGCTACAATATAACTAATAATTACATTGTAGCTAGCTTAGGATTTATATTTATTTTACAGGCAACTTTTGGCTGATCCAATCGGCCAATAGGATTGAGCTTGCATTCTATTGTCTGATTGGAACAGCCAATAGTATACAAGCTCAATCCTATTGGCTGATCCAATCAGCCAATAGGATTGAACTTCAATCCTATTGGCTCATTGGATCAGTCAATAGGATTTTTCCTACCTTAATTCCGATTGGCTGATAGAATCCTATAAGCCAATTGGAATTCAAGGGACACCATCTTGGATGACGTCATTTAAAGGAACCTTCATTCAGTGTTAGGACGTCGTTTGAAGAGGATGTTATTATTATTATTATTATTATTATTTATTTTTTTACTCCAAAATGTAGTTATCTTCCTTTTTCGATAAAATGGTTAAGCATACAGGGCTAAATTACAAGTGGAGTGGTATTTAAGGTTACATTTTGCATGCTTTTTGCACATATTACAAGTTGAAAGTAAAACGTTTTCACTCACACTAACCCGATGCATGCAAAAATCCGAAGTTAGAATATCACACGTGCATTAACATATTCCCCCATAGAAGTCAATCTAGTAAATAAAAAGTGGGAAAAAAAATAACACCCTACTTGCGCGCAAACTCAAACACATATTCTTGGGGCTAACCCGACATGAAAATATGATTAATTCACATTCTAATGTTCACCAAATAGAAGACTGTGCTCTATTTATTCTTAAATACACATTTCTACATATAAAAACAGAAAAAACTCTTAGATGACAAAACATAGTTTAAGGTAATATGGTGAAACTAAAATACTCCCCTCATACGGGACCTCTGTTGTCTCAAAGTTTCTCCCAAAAACCATGAAACTTGTCTGTGCTTTTATAAGAGGCTCTAGACCCAGGGGTACATTGAAAATTTAGAGTATCCTTCGGATACTTTCCAATCCCACTTCAAGGAATATCACAAAAGCACTAGAGGAAAGTCCACAATAGTGTATTATGCCAATAAACGGATAGCCCAAATAATACTGTACTCACAAGGTATGTAGATAATATTCAGCCTGTTTATTGAAGATCAAATAAACAACTCCTTCATATTGAAATATTTGCTTTTATTCTCCCAACGCGTTTCACATTGAAACGCGTTTGCCAAATAAAAGCGAATATGTGTTTGCAGTGTTTGCAACAATGTTTTTAGCAATATTATACGTTGATGTAAAAAGCACTGACATATAATATTCAAACCCCTAAAGGCACTCAGTATATCATTTATCCTGAGCATATCTTTCTTTCATGTAATTGGCAAGAGTCCATGAGCTAGTGATGTATGGGATATACAATCCTACCAGGAGGGGCAAAGTTTCCCAAACCTCAAAATGCCTATAAATACACCCCTCACCAAACCCACAATTCAGTTTTACAAACTTTGCCTCCTATGGAGGTGGTGAAGTAAGTTTGTGCTTGATTTTCTTCTGTGATATGCACTTCACAGCATTTTGAAGCCTGATTCCTCTCAGAGTACAGTGAATGTCAGAGGGATGGGAAGGGAGTATCACCTATTGAATTCTATGGTTTTCCTCGCGGGAAATCTTTTCATAGGTTCTCTGTTATCGGTCGTAGAGATTAATCTCCTACCTCCCTTTTCAGATCGACAATATACTCTCATATTCCATTATCTCAACTGATAACTGTTTCAGTACTGGTTTGGCTATCTGCTATATGTGGATGGGTGTCTTTCGGTAAGTATGTTTCATTACTTAAGACACTCTCAGCTATGGTTTGGCACTTTATGTATCAAAATATATATATTGTACTTATATTTGCCATGAGTCAGGTTTATGCATATTTCCTTTTGCAGTCTATCAGTTTCAAAATTGAGAAAATTAGGCTCGCAAGGCCACAAAATGCTATTATTTATTGCGTCATTCTTGGCACAATAATTTTTTTGGCGCGAACATTCGTTAACGCAAGTTCGCCATTTCCGGCGTCTTAGTTGACTCCAGGTTCCTTGCACAAGGTTGCCATGATGCGAGTTGCGTCATTTCCGGATGTTGTTAGCGCCAAAAAAATTAATTTGCATTGCGCGTCATACTTGGCACCAAATAATTTAAATTATTTAAACCCCACTTCCTATATGCTTCTTGCCTTTCTCTATGCTCAGAGGGCTATGCTGTTTGCATTTTTTCCCATTCCTAAAACTGCTATATAAGGAAATTGATATTTTTGCTTTATATGTTGTTTTTTCTCTTACATTTGCAAGATGTCTCAATCTGATCCTGTCTCAGAAACCACTGTTGAATTTTTGCTGCCTGATAACAGTTCTACCAAAGATAAGTGTATCTGTTGTAAATTAGTAGAGATTATGTCTCCAGCGGTAGTATGTAACAGTTGTCATGATAAACCTTTACATACAGAGAATGTAACCATCAGTACTAGTACAATGCCTGTTGTTCTTTCAACATATAATGTACATGATATCCCTGTGAATATAGAAGATTTTATTGCTGATGTGATTCAGAAGGCTTTGTCTGCTATTCCGCCTTCTAATAAACGTAAAAGGTCTTTTAAAACTTCTGATAAAGTTGATGACATTTCAATTGACCGACAACATACTGATTTATCCTCCTCTGATGAGGATCTATCTGATTCAGAAGATCCTACTTCAGAGTTTGACACTGACAAATCTACTTATCTCTTTAAGATGGAGTATATTTGTTCCTTGTTAAAAGAGGTGTTGATTATTTTGGATATTGAGGAAACTAGTGCTTGTGATATAAAAACTAATAAATGTTTAAATTCAGTTTATAAACCTCCTGTGGTTACTCCGGAGGTTTTTTCAGTTCCTGATGCTATTTCTGATATGATTTCAAAGGAATGGAATAGGCCTGGTACTAATTTTATTCAATCTGCTAGGGTTTAAAAAGTTGCATCCCTTGCCAGCAATTAGATTGGAGTTTTGGGAAAAAATCCCCAAAGTTGATGGGGCTATTTCTACTCTTGCCAAACATACTACTATCCCTTTGGAAGATAGTACTTCCTTTAAAGACCCTTTAGATAGGAAACTTGAATCTTATCTAAGGAAAGCTTATTTATATTCTGGCTATCTTCTCAGGCCTGCTATTTCCAGATTTCAATTTGGCCTTAATATTGATACAGATGTTAATCTATTTGTGTAAAGTTTGTAGTATAATATTCATTCCTTACTTTCTTTGGCAGTTTACATTAGTAATGTATCCACTGCTATATACAGCACATTAGTATTTTTTTCACACAAAGATTATCCCTATTTTATTGGGGTTAATATGTCATCATATTATCATTGACAAATACAGAGACCATTTATATACATTAGCATAAATTATATATTAAATTTTTTGTAATCGCTTATATCTTCTAAGCAGTATTTATTTTATATATAGATTTTTTGCCATGTTTTCAGATAAGCGGTATTCATATAATTCATATACTCTGTATTATGTAATTTCTGTGTATATATTTATATTGATGTGCTGTCAATGCCCTTTTCTTATGACAAACATATATTGTCTCACTGTTGATCAGGTGCCTCAGTCTCAGTAGTCTATTTAGAGCTTAACTAGCCATTTAGTTCATTATGAACAGGTGAATATATTTTTGTGTTTCTCTTTAAATAGCCTGCTTGGCAGTGTTGTACTTTATGCAGTGAACAAGTGCTGTAGTCCTGCATGAAACACGTCTGCCTTCATCTGCCCTTGTGACCATTCTGTTCACTTCCTGAATGGTCTTTTTTATTCTATGTTACTATTTCTGGTTTTTGGACTGTGATCATAGGACTTCATCCTTTTTACAGTACACTTTACACAGCATTTTGGGCATTAGATATGACTGAGACACAGGAGAGCTTTATGTTACATGACTTAGAGGCTACATTATATCTGTACAATCAAGATGTGTATGTCATAACTAACGATAATGAAAATACTATAGACAGTCTTTTTTTCATATTGACCAATTACGTAGAAAGGATATAAAGTTAGAACTGGATATAAAAGCCTTTTTACTATACAAAAAATACCAGCGTATTCCAAGAGGCTTAAGGATCAAAAAGTTCCCCTCTTTCTTTGTGAATGAGCAAGAATTTATTTTAAAGTGGAATAAGATTTTAAATGACTGTTCCTTTGCATTGATGGATCTATTGATTGCATTTAAAAAACAGCAAAGATTGGAACTGATTGCCCTGATAAAAGATACACAAATTGACTTACAAACATTCCAAGCACACCCGGTATTAAAAGAATCCGATACTAAGTTTGAAGAAAATATGTTAAAATTCTCAAAAGAACTTTGGGACTTTTAAAAAACAAAATTATCATGTGATAAAAGGGACTATGAGTCTAATAGAGTATATAGATGGGCACAAATGTCACAAAGAAGTTTCAATGATAAAAAATACCTTTCTAAAAAAAAGTAGTGATAATAAATTTGCCAAACAAGTTAGATGTGTAGAAACTGAATATGAACAAGAGACAACTGACCATGATTCCAATGGGGAAGTTTCTGTTTTGGTAGGGGGTGCCTCTGTTCTAGATGTACCCACAGCTGATACAACTGAGGCTTCAAAAAACCATTTGGCTTCTGGATCAAAGCAAAAAAGAAAAAACAAGGAGAGGTAGCACGGGGAGAAAGGGGAAAGGAGTCCAAAAGATATTATATGAGAACTAGTCAGACACAGGTCCGGAAATATGTGTAATAAATGTGGTGAATCTATCCCAATATGAATTAAACCATTTTGAAGAAGAAATACTCAGTATGGGTCTTAATTTTTCACCTACTACTCATTTAAACCTCTTTGAAACCATTCTATACATTAACAAATTTGTCAGGAAACTGACACTTAAAAAACATTTTTTTATAGAAACAGGTTTGGTTGAAGCAGAGGTTTTGAATGAGGAAGTAGTTCACAATGATTTAGGTAATAACAAAGACAAATTGGATTTTACAGATCAGTGTGCACTCAATGAGCTAGTTTTACTCATGGACAATAGTGGGAGGGAAAATCATATACAAGGTACTGATTGCCCGAATGTGAATGTTAAAGGCAGGAGTACTTTCTACCCTGTGCATGCTAGAGTAAAGAACATAGAGGTGTTCCAAAGAACCAATGAGCAAAAACATAAGTCCCTAGCTGACAGGTTGGAAAATAAACTGTCTATAAGTCAATTAAATAAATTTCAAAACATCCTTAGTGGGAATCATTTTAAAGCCCTCAAATCTCTTAAAAAGATAATGACAATATAGTCATAAAGGCATCAGATAAAGGCGGCAATGTTGTCGTCATGGATAGAGAGTAATATGTATCTGAGGCCAGATGGCAACTTAGAGATTGTGATGTACTGTATATCTAAAATTAGATGTCAATCCCACAGCAAAGTTCAGACAAAAATTGGAAAAAATATTACATTTGGTTCAACAGATAGGCCTGGTCAAAGATTCAAAGATGAACCAATACCTTGTACAAAACCCAAATGTACCTATTTTTTACTTTCTTCTGAAGCTGCACAAGGATGAGACCCATCTCCCCGGTAGGCCTATCATCTCTGGGGTTGGTTTTCTTTCGGAACCCACCTCAGAGTTGATTGATGCCTTCCTCCAACCTCTTGTGGGGATCTTACATTAAGGATTCCACACAGGTGTTATGTGCTTTACAGGATATACAGTGGAAATCAACTTACAGATTTGTCACAGTGGGTGTTGCCTTGTTGTACACCTCCATCTCTCACCATATGGGTTTAAAAACTATTTCCAACATTCTGGATAGAATGTCGAGTTATACAGAGGATTTGAAACATTTTATTGTTTGACTATGGAATTTTTGTTAACCCATAATTATTTTTTGTTTGTGGGGTCTTACTATCTGCAGAGGCGTGGAACAGCTATGGGGGCAAAATTCGCCCCCTCCTATGCCAATCTCTATATGGGATGGTGGGAGCTGCTCCATGTCTATGCATATACTAACCCATTCAGGGAACATATTGTTTATTTTGGTTGCTATATTGACGACCTTCTACTGGTTTGGGATGTAGGTGAACAATCAGTGCATTCCTTTTTGAGTACTTAACTCATAATGAGTACAATTTGGGTTTTGTTGGTTGCCAGGACCCATATAGAATTGTATTCCTGGATATTGAATTGTTGATTGAGGATGCCAAAATTGTTACTAACCTTTAAAGGAAACCTACCAGTGGAAATACAATTCTTAATTATAAGTCCTGTCATCCAAGACATGTGCTTAATGCCATCCCTAAAGGTCTTCTTTTTTTTCCCCTTGAATACGCAGTCAGATTAATAACTGTTGTAGATATGACAGAGCCAATAAGTATGTTTTCAATGAAAAACAACAGTCCTCTGACCTATTGGATATTTCTTATTGTTGGTTAAGATCTTTACTGCCACTCTTTAACACTTGTCATGTTCCAAATATCCAGTCAAATAGCAATCATGGATCAAGAAAGTCCAAATCTTCTTTATAGTGGCTCAGGTATTAAATCTGAATAGACATAAGTAGCCTTTATAATGCCTTGTAGGGCCAATATTAGCTCGAGTTTAGGCACACTTTAAAATTATATCCATTATAGGCCCCTTAGTAATATGTAAGATGTCAATCTTTAAACATTTAACACCATTTAGATTTTCAAAAGCTCACCCGAAGATACAGTATAGATAATACCATAATGCAATATTGCTGTATCCAGAGAACCCGTCGTTCTGCTTCCCTCAGCAATTTGATGTTCATTTTCTTTACACATGACCTGTTTGTCTTTTCCTGAATCCTATCCGCTTCACAGACCATGGACACATCAATTCCCTCCTACCCTAGGACAGACTCTGCCATATCTCTGGTTGCCAAGTTTTCTTTACCTGTCACTAGGGTTCTCAGCACTGTATCATTCAAAATATTTTATTCTCTGTACATAACAGGTACTCAAACAGCGACGTTTCGAGTGTTGCCACTCTTACTCAGCATGAGAATAAAATATTTTGAATGATACAGTGCTGTGGACATTTATATATTCACTATTGGAATTGGGGAGATTTGGCAGGACCCTGTCTTCACGAGCACTGCACTCCGGAGTTGCTGTACTAATTGTTGTACATGTCAATAGGGTTCTGGGAGGGTTGATGCGGGTGATTATCAGGCACGCAGGGTAAGTATTTTCCAGCAGGTTTGCACTGTCTGCACAATCTCCTATCCCGGAATTGTAGGTAGCAGAAGGGGGCGTTGTCAGCTGCTTTCTCTGCTACTCAGCTGCTGGGAGTCCTGGGAGGATGTTTTCCGCTGTTTCTTGATCCCTGCTATTGAATCAAAGCCTTCCTCCGCTCCTGGATGCCGCTATTTGCACCTCTGTTGGCTCTAGCCAGTGAGCCCATGTAGCTAACCTAACTTCCTGGGATCCTGACAGTAAATTTTCAGGAAAGGGCAAACTCCTCCACCTTCTTTGCTGTCATAGACAGTTGTGCCAAACTTCTTTAGCACATCAACGACTTTGGAAACTTGGAGAGACCTGTGTGCAGGTGGAACACCAGGGACACCAACTTCGCGCGTCTACTCAAGCCCCTCCCTCGGACGGAAGTCAATTCTTACCTTCCATAAAGGTCAATTCATCAGGACAAAACATATTTTTTCTAATGAAACCTTATATAAAAAACAAAGTCAGGAACTCTATAATAGACTTTGTAATAGAGGTTATAGTAAAAATATACTTACCGATACTAAGAGTACTGTAGATAAAGTTCCACGTGAGTCTTTGCTTACTTATAACAAGAGTGCAAAAAGTAAAAATATTTCTGACAATATTATTTTCAGTACACCCTACAGTCTTGAATACAGGCAGATTTGTGATATCATACATCAAAGTCTTCCTATTTTACAGACTGATCCAGTTTTAGAAAGGGTCATTGAAAAGGGAGTAAAATATGTATCTAGGAAAGCAAAGAGTATACAAAACTTTGTTGCACCTTCATATTTGCCTGAAGTAAGACCACAAATGTGGTTACAGCCTAGAGTAGGCTTTTACAAATGCTGAGGTACCCACTGCAAAACTTGCATCCATGTTACTGAAGGGGATATTTATATCTCACAAAACACTGGTAAGGAATACAAAATAAGATATAACCTAACCTGTAATGCAACACACATAGTGTATCTTATGACATGCAAAGACTGCAGAATCCAATATTTGGGTAAACCAAAAGACGACTAAGAGACCGTGCCTTAGAGGACATTAGAGATATAGACAACCCAGAAGTGTTTACATCTGAGGCCACACATTTTAAATTTAAGCATATGGGAGACTACTCCTTGGCATTTTTTCAGGCCATTGATCATGTCCCCTTTTCCAAAAGAGGTTGAGATAGGGAATATACCCTTAGTAAAAATGAGGTCAAATGGATATTCTATATGAACACCAGATTTCCATTTGGCCTTAATATTAATACAGATGTTAATCTATTTGTGTAAGGTTTGTAGTATAATATTCATATCTTACTTTCTTTGGCAGAGTACATTAGTAATGTATCCACTGCTATATACAGCACATTAGTATTTTTTCACACAATGATTATTTCTATTTTATTGGGGTTAATATGTCATCATATTATTATTGACAAACACAGAGACCATTTACATACATTAGCATAACTTATATATTAAAATTTTTGTAATCGCTTATATCTTCTAAGCATTATTTATTTTATTTTATATATAGATTTTTTTTGCCATGTTTTGAGATAAGCAGTATTCATATAATCTGTATTATGTAATTTCTGTGTATATTTTTCTATTGATGTGCTGTCAATGCCCTTTTCTTATGACAAACATATATTGTCTCACTGTTCATCAGGTGCCTCAGTCTCAGCAGTCTATTTAGAGCTTAACTAGCCATTTACTTCATTATGAACAGGTGAATATATATTTGTGTTTCTCTTTAAATAGGCTGCTTGGCAGTGTTGTACTTTATGCAGTGAACAAGTGTGGTAGTCCTGCATGAAACGTGTCTGTCTTCATCTGCCCTTTTGACCATTCGGTTCACTTTCTGAATGGTCTTTTTTATTGCCCATTTTTTTGTGTTTTTAGTTCACTGTATCTTATTTTTCACTGATGAATAAACATGAGTTTACACTCTCCACTGAGCAAGTGATTTTGTTACACAGTTAGCCAGATTTTTAAGAAGACTGCCATTTCTAAGGCTGATGTTGCAGCTGCATCAACTTTTTGGTTGGAAAGTTTAGAGCAACAGAAAACAGATCCTGATTTGTCTAGCATTGTTCGCTTGCTTCAACATGTTAATCATTTTATCTGTGATGCTATTTTTGATATCATCAAAATAGATGTTAAATCTATGTCTTTAGCTATCTTAGCTAGAATATCTTTGTGGCATAAATATTGGAATGCTGACATGGTATCTAAGTCTAGATTACTATCTCTTTCTTTCCAAGGTAAAAATGTATTTGGTTCTCAGTTGGATTCAATTATTTCAACTGTTACCGGGGGGAAGGGAGTTTTTTAACTCAGGATAAATGATTTAAGGGCAAATCTAAGGCTTCTAATAGTTTTCGTTCTTTTCGACAGAATAAGGAACAGAAAGCCAATCCTTCCCCCAAAGAATCTGGTTCCAATTAAGAGACAATTAAAATTGGTTTCAGCTTGTCAGAACCTTCAGTCTCAATCGTTCCCTTCAGTGGCTATGTGCATGGAAGTTTTAGGTCTTATGACTGCAGCATCGGATGCAATCCCCTTTGGTCGTTTTCATATGAGACCTATCCAGCTTTGTATGCTGAAGCAATGGTGCAGGGCTTATACAAAGATATCACAATTAATATCCTTAAATCCCAATGCTCAACTTTCTCTGACTTGGTGGTTAGACCACCACCGCATAATTCAAGGGGCGTCTTTTGTTCATCCGACCTGGACTGTAATCACAACAGATGCAAGTCTTTCAGGTTGGGGAGCTGCATGGGGAACTCTGACAGCACAAGGGGTTTAGAAATCTCAAGAGGCGAGGTTACCAATCAATATTTTGGAACTCTGTGCTAGTTCAGGGCTCCTCAGGTCCCCAGGTCTCAAATGAAGAGAGAAAAATTCATTTGTTTTCAGACAGACAAAGTCACAACTGTGGCATATGTCAATCATCAGGGTGGGTCTAGCAGTCCCCTAGCTATTAAAGAAGTATCTTGGATACTTGCTTGGGCAGAATCCAGCTCTTGTCTAATTTCTGTGGTACATATCCCAGCCCAGGTATAGACAATTGGGAAGTGGATTATCTCAGGCCGTCAGACTTTACAACCGGGGGAGTGGTCTCTCTATCCAGATGTGTTTTTTCAGATGTGGGGTCTTCCAGAAATAGATCTGGTGGCTTCTCATCTAAACTAGAAACTTGAAGGTTAACCTACCCAGTTCCTTGGTTTTACCAACCTGCTTATATCTTCCCACCTCTAGTTCTTCTTCCAATAGTGATTTCCAAAATCATCATGGAACATTTGTTTCGGTTTCTGGTAGCTCCAGCTTGGCCTCACAGGTTCTGGTATGTGGACCTTGTCCGGATGTCCAGTTGTAAACCTTGGCCACTTCCTTTAAGACAAGACCTTCTGTCTCAAGGACCATTTTTCCATCAGGATCTCAAATTGCTAAATGTGAAGGTATGGAAATTGAATGCTTAGTGCTTAGTCATAGAGGTTATAGAGATTGATACTATGTTACAGGCTCATAAATCTGTTTCTAGGAAGATTTATTATCGAGTTTGGAAGACTTATATTTCATGGTGTTCTTCTTATAAATTCTCCTGGCATTCTTTTCGAATTTCTAGAATTTTACAGTTTCTTCAGGATGGTTTGGATAAAGGTTTATCTGTAAGTTCCTTGAAGGGACAAATCTCAGCTCTTTCTGTTTTATTTAACAGAAAGATTGCTAAGCTTCCTGATATTCACTGTTTTGTTCAGGCTTTGGTCCGTATCAAGCCTGTCATTAAATCAATCTCTCCTCCTTGGAGTCTTAATTTGGTTTTGAAAGCTTTACAGGCTCCTCCTTTTGAGCCTATGCATTCTTTGGGTTTTAAACTACTTTCTTGGAAAGTGTTGTTCCTTTTGGCTATCTCTTCTGCTAGAAAAGTTTCTGAATTATCTGATCTTTCTTATGAGTCACCTTTTCTGATTTTTCATCAAGATAAGGCAGTTTTGAGGACTTCATTTTTTTCCTAAATTTGTGAATTCTAACAACATTAATAGGGAAATTGGTGCCCCCTCTTTGTGTCCTAATCCTAAGAATTCTTTGGAAAGATCCTTACATTCTCTGGATGTTGTAAGAGCTTTGAAATATTATTTCAAAGCTACTAAATATTTCAGAAAGATTTCTATTTGTTGTCTTTGCTGGTTCTAGGAAAGGTCAGAAAGCTTCTGCCATTTCCATGGCATCTTGGTTAAAGTTTTTGATTCATCAGGTTTATTTGGAGTCGGGTCAGGCCCCGCCTCAGAGAATCACAGCTCATTCTACTAGATCAGTCTCCACTTCGTGGACTTTTAAGAATGAAGCTTCAGTTGATCAGATTTGCAAAGCAGCAACTTGGTCTTCTTTGCATACATTTACTAAATTCTACTGTTTTTATGTATTTGCTTTTATTGGAAGCAGTTTTTGGTAGAAAAGTTCTTCAGGCAGCTGTTTCAGTTTCATTCCTATGCTTATGTTTTAAGTTTTTTTTTCTTTCATTTATGAGAAAAACTTATTTTTTTTGGTTGTGGATTTTATTTTTTCAGCGGGAAATGGCTTTTTTTATTTTATCCTTCCCTCTCTAGTGACTCTTGTGTGGAGTTCCACATCTTGGGTATTTCTATCCCATACGTCACTAGCTCATGGACTCTTGCCAATTACATGAACGAAAACATCATTTATGTAAGAACTAACCTGATAAATTTATTTCTTTCATATTGGCAAGAGTCCATGAGACCCACCTTTTTATGGCGGTTATGATTTTTTTGTATAAAGCACAATTATATTTCCAATTCCTTTTTTGATGCTTATTACTCCTTTTTTCTATCACCCCACTACTTGGCTATTCATTGAACTGAATTGTGGGTGTGGTGAGGGGTGTATTTATAGGCATTTTGAGGTTTGGGAAACTTTGGCCCTCCTGGTAGGATTGTATATCCCATACGTCACTAGCTCATTGACTCTTGCCAATATGAAAGAAATTAATTTATCAGGTAAGTTCTTACATAAATTATGTTTTTATAATTGTTTGTTAATACTAGCTCTTTTAGAGTCAGAATAATTGATCTTTAAAAGAGCTAACGCAAATAAACAATTCTAAGATGACTATTGCTCATTTTGAGAGGACTATGTCTTATGTGCAAAGTATCTGAGGCACCAGCTCAGCAAATGTGAATTTATGACAAATATACATAAAGGGGTCTGTGATTGACTGGCTATCATGTAAAACACGAGACAGGGAATGAAAGGAAACTTTGAAATTTGCCAAAAAACTCTACTGCTATTTAAAATAAGTGCTATTGCATTATTTATTAATCATAGATATGTTGATTATCTTGAAAGAACAGGGAAAGGAAAAGAGGAATAGTGATGCACAGAAAGACCTTTGAATTTATTGTTTATTTAGTTATGCATTAAAACTAGATAATCTATTGAAAAAAAGAGCTAAACCACTAGTTCTGCCTGATCCCCAGCAGGATTCGCTCAAAGCAGAATAGTTCCACAGGTCAAAAGTGAAAGTAGGAGAAATGATTTCCTTATCCTTTAAACAGGGCCAGCAAATGGAACACTGAAGGATGTCAAACTGTGTGGCTGCTCCAAATTTCCTGGCTGACAAAAGGATACCTCGGCATCAGGTGAGGAGCCACACTAGGCAACCAAAACCTACATAAAGAAAAAAGCTAACTGAAAATAAATAAATAAAAGGTGACATGTTTTTGCACCCAAACATGCCTTTTTTTAAAGCCAAATAAATAAATTGGTCTGGTTTTTTTGTCTTGCAAAAAGCCAATTTTTGACTGAAATGTGTACTTATGTATAGCACATTATACAAAAACAACATGTAGCTATTCTGACAGAGAAGTTGATACAGGTCTAAAAAAGCCAAATCAAGAATTAAAATACATTCTCATTCTAACGCACAGTTTTAAGACTATATTAGGGTATGAATATATTTCTGTTTGGTCCCTTGTATAATGCTGAATCATATGACCATGTTATCTTCTTTTATTTTGTTTTTTTTTTAAATTTTATTGTAGATATATTGAGAAAAAAGGGAACATGAAGAATATGGAGATGCAGCTCCATAGACCACTTTAGCTTCTATCTGCCAATTAGATGTCTGTTCTGCTTAGTAGGATGTGTAGCTTATGTCCAGTGTCTATCTAGTGGAGTTTGTCAATTATGCTGGGAGCTTGAGCTAACATGGAAGTAGTGTAAGTCCCATCAGTTTGTGCATTAGAATATTACTATTCTGAAATTTAAAGGGACACTAAAGTCAAAATAAACATTCATGATTCAGATAGAGCTTGTATTTTTAACAACTTTTTAATTTACTCCCATTATCTTTAAATGCACACTTTCTGAGGTACCAGCTACTACTGAACATGTGCAAAAGCTCCCAGTGTATGTATATGTATATATATATATATATATATATATATATATATATATATATATATATATATATGTATATATATATATAACAACAATTAAAATTATGGGGAGGTGAAAAGTGAGTTTAAAATCCTCCACTAAATACAAAATATAGAGAAAATAACTCATTGTGTAAACCATTTACAAATCTAAACAAGTCAGAAGACTTGATTTAAACCCAGAAACTCTCTGACTACACTGTTTCCAATGCAGCAAAGGAATCTGGGTAAGATATGCAAATGAGGTTCACAATGACTCACCTTTTTACTTTTAGCCTGCTTTTTAAGACAGACTTCCCTTTACGCCATAGCACTGCTGCATTACACAGCTTTAATGCTTAGCTAGGGTTAGTACAGTGATTTAGACCAATCCCAGGACAGCTGTTTCGTGGTTATTGCCACTCATCAGCTGGGAGTAGGTTAAATCACTGCTTGGAAAAGTTCATTTCTGGGGGAAATTCAACAACAATTAAAATTATGGGGAGGTGAAAAGTGAGTTTAAAATCCTCCACTAAATACAAAATATAGAGAAAATAACTAATTGTGTAAACCATTATGTCACCATATATATATGTATATATATATATATATATATATATATATATCAGTCTGTGATTAATTGAAATAAATTTAAATACATTTTGAAATTTGTCAGAAAAAAAGAGACAAGATTCCTGAAATGGGAGACTGCTTTGACAGTTATTATTATCATTATTATCTCTATTTATAATACAGTTGCAGGGCTATATGGAAGGAACAATACATAAGGAAAAGTCAGGATAGACAAACTGTGAGTGACTGTCCCAGATACTATGGTATTTTCACTAGTTGGAAGGTCTGGTCAATGTCCCTCCTTTAGCTTCACCCATCAGTGCAAATGTCTTTATTTCCAGTTACTGCTCCTGCTCCACCCATAACACACCCTAACTCTGCCCAACTCCATCCATTACACACATGACCACACTCATAATCTAGTAGGTGCTAGCGACAAATCCTGTGCCTTATCCGATTGGTTGTGCATCCGGTGACCTCACAGAGACACGGACCAATCAGATCATGCATTAACGCCAAAAGGCAGATATGCTCCAGAGAGTTCTGTTCTAATCAGAGACTTAAGTGCCGCAACCTCCTCTGGGTCCCACTCCCGACGTGCTTTTAAAGGTTCTCAAACAGAATACGTGCACAACGGATAATAGTCTGACAGACAAATGTCAGTCGGATAACAGTCTGGTCTGTCTGAGAACCTTTAAAAGCATGTCATAGGGGGGGTGGATGGTTAGGTTCCCAGAAGTGGTTGCAGTGTCCAAGGATCTGATTAGAACAGAACTCTCTGCAGTGTATCTACCCTCTGGTGTTAATGCATGATCTGATGGGTCCGTGTCTCAGTGAGATCACCGGATGGGCAACCAATTGGATAAGGCGTAGGGTTTGTCGCTACCTGCTAGTCATAATTTCGTCCAGTTTTAGCTCCACCCACAAAACACAGAGGGCCACCAACCAGAAGTCTCCCTGATCTCTATGTCCTAGAAAAACCTTTGGAGTTGTGCAATATAATCACATTAGTAGATTATTAGCATCTATGTTGCATTTTGGAGTTATTTGTGGTTCTGAGCAAACCCTAAATTTTTGTTTCTGAGATAAACAATAGATGACAATATTTTTTCCTCTCATTGGCACCATTGCCTATTTAGGTTGATTAGATTTAATATTTACCCCCACATGACACAAGTATAGAGATTGGGGCATATGTATCAAGCTCTGTATGGAGCTTGATGCCCCGTGTTTCTGGCGAGTCATCAGACTCGCCAGAAACAGCAGTTATGAAGCAGCGGTCACAAAGATTTACACCCCCCTGCTGGCGGCATATTGGCCGTGAGTCTGCAGGGGGTGGCGTTGCACCAGCAGCTCTTGTGAGCTCACCATATTCAGCAAAGTCTGGCAGACCTGATCCACACTGGTGGATCAGGTCCGCCAGACTTTCATAACTAGAGGCCTTAGTGTCTACTCTTCATATATTTGTATGCAGGGATTCATCTTTTTATAATTATTCTGTTTGTTTTTTCTGCAATAATGTTTTTGTGACTATTGAGACATTTGTTATTGGTAGTTAAAATGTATTCCTGTATTTATGCTGTAAATTATATCACCTGTGAATTCTGATCATTCATAGTTAAAATTGTAAGCAAAAGATGTCATGTTTATAGTTGTTTATATATATGGTACACTTGGGATCACTTTCACAGTTGTATTTACATTTCAGCAAAGCAGCAAATTTTATCCTTCTTTTTCCTTAACAAAGTAAACATAATTTTTATGCAGGAGAATACTGGATGAAGTCTTAATTTCCTAAAGTATGTTATGAATAATATATAATTGGTGTTTTATAAATCTTTTATGTATATTTTATAAATTATGAATTATGTCATAAAGTGGTCTGATTTCCATAAAACTTATGTTGATAAAATCAAATATACCAAGAGGATACTCCATATTTCAAGAAGGCAGCTGTTTTAACTGTTTTTGACATCTTATAATTATATCAAATAAAACCAAATGATAGGAAAATCTAAATATTTTGAACAAGTATTATCTTAAATGGTTGATACCCATAAAATAATAAATTAAAAGTTAGACCATAAAGTCTATAAAATTTGACTTAATTCTGTAGTTGCTGCTTTAGGCAAATGGTGACTATATTTAAAGATGGAGTAAATCACATTTCTGGATTCTTTCTAATATATATAATACTGTCCTCATAATATTTTCAACATCTTCGGAACTGAAATATACACTCTTTTTCTCTGGGGACATCATGGTTACTGAAATATCTACCTTTTTACATGCTGTGTTTCTGCTTATTTTGGGAGAGTTGTAATAACCAATATCTAAGGATAAATCCCAAAGGGCTAGAGATTTCATCAGACCAAAACAAGGCATCTTTCTGTCTTGAAGATCTTGTAGGCTCATATATGTATTTTAACAGTATAGAAATGTAAATGTTTGCTGAAAAAATGTTTATTTAAACATTCCATCCATTGCTTTTTTAAAACCCACAGAAATATTATTTCTTGTCATACTTTGGGTTAAAAAAATTATGAACTAAAAAAGCATCAGCAGATTTTTTTGAAAGGTCTGAATCAAGTCTGATCTGTATAGTTTAGTGACAGCCTAATTTTGCATTTGGCTAAATAATAGGAGCTTCTTATAGGTAGTTACAATGGAGAATGTCTGGCCCCTATCTTATTAGGATGAAAGAAATGTGAAAGCAACTCAGTAAAATAATGTAATTGATAGCAATAGTGATGTCAACATTATAGGCCATCATTAATTAAATGCAGAACTCACTGTGTTTCCTTAGACGAGGAGTCCAAACCAAGTTGACCGCCAACACAGGGATAATCTGGTACAGACCACAAGAACAGAAATCAGGTAAAGTACATACATCACTGGGAGTCCAAGTATATGGTCATTAAGATGAGCAAAAACAATTATAAATTGCAAGCCACTCAGCATACCAGTGTAAAAATATAAGACCAATATTTATTTAAGGCATTTTAAAAAAGTACATGGAAAGTTGGTGCAACACACAGTACCTCAAAAGGAGATACAGCCTTACGTGTTTTGTGCTACATTAGATGGTTTCTCAAAGGACCCTATCTCATCAGTTCTGGTGCCTACCTGGCCCTACAGCCTGAAATGCACCAATGCAATTACCCAATTTGTGACATAGTCCCCAACAATTATCCCTAACAACATCCTGTTACAACAACAACAATTATTTTTAAACTTGAATTAGTCCCTTCATTCAATTAAGGTTAAGCATTGACTAAACCTCAACAAATTTAAATGTGACTGAAACCCAAACTGCAAATATTTTAACACAACTATGCTCCTCCATTTGCAAACCATGGCCAAACCCCACAAAGCAATAGCCACATCATATACTTAATAACTTTCTCCAGCTACTAAACCCCCAACAAAATATCCTTAAATAATTCCAGACTAAGAAGTAAAGTACTGTGATCATTCCAGAAGATATATAATGCTGGCATTGTGGATGTGGTGATATATGGTTTTTGTGTTGTTTTACTTTTAAAACCAATTTAAAAGGTTTAGCTGTGGTCTTTAGGTTTGCAGAGTTTCTTAAATGTTGGGAAAATATAAAGGGCACGCTAGAGGGATTATACAGAGGTGATGTGGTTAGTAGTTCATGTAAGAGAGGTCCTTTAGGTATTAGAAATGTCATTGTGGTAGGAGGGGACTTTTGTGTAAGATAGAAAAAAACTAATGAGCTGGATTTGGAAAGATTTTTGCAGTTGGGAACCAGATAAGATCACGGTTAAAGCTAATTGCAGTGGAGGTAGTCATGGAAAGGTTCATATAATCATATACTGTTAGTCAAAAATTCAGTAACTACTGTTGGGGACATCTGTGTAAAATATTAGTGAGTTTACCTCTACTAATCTATAATCACTAGAATGTTACCAAAGGTTTTGAGAATATAGGTGGTACAAGAAAAGAAGCACACTGTTGTACACAAAATATTCCACATAATTTATTTTAAAAGGAAAGTAAAGAAATAAGGAGGAGTAAGAAACCATAGAGTTCTTCTAAATAATACCATTTTAGAGGGAGCGTGCCACTTAGGCAGTGAATACTTGAGTTGAGTTGTTATCACATACAGAAATAGAAGTTTTTTTATTTAATGTTCTTCATATTTTTTTTTAAAAATGCATCCTACTAGCAGTGTTCCCTCTAAGGTCACACTTTGTGAGTGGCCCAGCTGGTAAACAGTTAATTAGGGAGCCACACCCTGCAGTAAGGTAGCACTACACAATACAGACCACAAGGTATGGCTCCCTTATTAACTGTGTCACTGCTGAGCTGCTCACAAATTGTTGCTGTATACTAGTAGACTACTAGTATACAGCAAGAAGTGGAGAATAAGCTTAATTTATGGATTTATATAAAAGAATTACAATTTAAAAAGATGGCATGTAATTGATTATTTTGAAGATTGGTGCTGTAAATAGAGCTAAATTCCTCTCAAAGCATCAGCTAAACTGTATCTGCCAGACAGAAAATACAGGTAAATATCTCCTGTTATCTCAAACAATATTTCCAATAAAGACTGAGCCCTTGGAGACTATTAGAGATTCTCCATACAGCTAGAAAAGGGCAATAATAAATAATCATCTTATAAGGACTCCTAGAGAGAACTGTGGGAATTGTAGGTAAGAATGGAAATGGTTGCAGCAACAAGGTTGTAATGTCCATTTAGAAGTTGTCATTGTAAAGGTGATGAAGTCTCATCTGATATTAAAAAAAATCTAGTCAAAACTATTACAATTATAGAGGGGGTATGAATGGTGGAATACATACACTGATGCAGTGTCTGAATTCAGAAGCTAATGGTAGAATGGAGTCACATGAAATGTAAGGCCTTGGATTTTTAGAACATTTGATGTTATGAGTATTTTCATTCAGTAATAGAATGAAAAAAACATTGTGTTTATTGAAAGGTAATTTGACTTAGTGCCCTCTAAGTGAATTAGGTAACATATCTTAAAGATATTTTCAATCGCCAACCATAATTCTAAACCAACAATGAGGTCAGCAGGACAGCTATGTCTTAGAAATGCTTCCACAAATTTACTACTGTGAGTTAATTTTAATCATGGTAGATATTAGAAATACAGAGACATCATTCTAAAGGGACATGTTACCAAAATGATGAATCACTTGAAAGTGATGCAGTATATCTGTAAAAGCAGAGTGCAATGAAATCCTATAAGATCACAGTAAAGCAAAGTGTGAACTCAGCACTAATGATGCTGATTAGTTGTTCATTTATTCACCAGAGTATGTTATATGTGAGCCGTTATCCTTCAGACACTCCTTTTATGTCATCTGCTTGGTGAAAAAACAGCCAATAACCATCATCAGTGTTGAGTTCACACTTTACTTAGAAGTGATAAAATTAGATTTTGAAGTGATCTTGCAAGATTTTATAATAAACTATCTTAAACTAAAGAGGGAAATTAAGTGACTGTGGTTGCACATACCAAATCCAAGCTGTAGCTGAATATCATATGTTTTCGAGAACCTGTGTTGAACTATGAGTGTTACTCATTTTGTAAGATGTGCACCTAATCCAGTGAGTGTACTGTGCACAAGGGTTTAATAGTTACTTACTTAGGGGACACCAGTTAACACCATAATTCCACATAAAACTTTACAGGGACTGTACATTTTTCTAAATGTAGTTTTCTTTATTTACTTGTTTATAATTTTTTTAAAAAAAATATGTATACTAAACCATCAATTTATTTGACATGGGAGATGTGAATAAACTAGCTTTAACTCGCAGTGAGATAAATAATGTTCGCTGCCACTATGTACTAAAAAACATCTCAGAAATTGTTGCATCTAATCCACCGCCAGCAGTGGCAGATGATTGATAATTTTGATGCTTCACTGCGACTAATCGAATCTACTATTATGTCTGGAGAATTGTAAGGCAATTTTCATCATTGCCTCAATAACTTTACATAAGTGACGTGAAAATGCGGATTGACTTATTCCAATAATGACGCTTGAAACTGCCAGAAAGGACCCTGTTGCAAAAAAATGCAATGCCGCTAATAGCTTTAATAATCCAGGAATGGCCGTGAACGCGCTGTCATTGGCTCCAAATAATCTTCAATTTCACAATACAAATGTAATATTGATTCCCAATCAAGCCTGAATCTTTGTAAACCAACCCGTGAAAGGAATACATGGGGGACACACAATCTCCTTCTTCTAAATCGATTTTCAACATTTTTTTTTATATTCTGTCTTCTACCCTTGATTTGCATTAAACAGATGAGAAACAAATACAGAAGTGTGTCCATGGCTTAAACACTCACTCAATATTGTAAGTAAACAGAGTTTCGACCCTTTTATATAGCTATAGACTGGGGTCTTTGTTGACTCTCCTATTGTTTTGTACACTGGCCTCCACCTACAAGGTTCCCGAGGCAAAATCCATGAGGTGCTAGCGAAAAATATAGCGAGCAGATAAATTTATTTATTAGTACATTAGGATTTTTGCGTGTTTGGTGTTGAATGAGTCTTTTTTCATTGAAAAAAACTGTGGTATCGAGGAGTGGCGGACAAGTATGCTTGCTAGTTTAAAATTGCAGGTTTTGGCATAGTTGACTACTTTGTACATACGATTTTCTATCTGTGCACGAGTTTTGACGCAGAAAAAAAATCATTGACAGCTTGTTGACTGCTCAGTACATGTAGCCCTAACTGTGGTTGAAAATGTTTCTTTCAAAATTTCCTCAGATCACAGCCTATTTTTTTCCCTGTCTAATTATGCTATAAACTCCTCCCCTTCAAAAAAGTCCATCCCTATAATTTGTTATGCAACCTATCAAATAATTGCATTTTTGCATATACAATTAGTCTATGCGTGCCCCTGAGCGTGTCAGAATTTGAAGTTAGCTAAAGTAAATACATAGTGCACACATTTTTTTACATCGCCCCATACATCAGGCGGTTGCTGCGTGTAGTTTTGCTCCAGGGCTCAGGCCGACTCAGTCTCACTCAGAGTCAGAGACACATCCAACACGCACAGTCCTAGCACTAGAGCTGCCATGATCATTGTGCTGCAGTGCAGTGGCTGCATACTCCAAAACCAGATATTTGCAAACCCAGATAGTCGTTCCCGAACAGGTGGCAACCCTAACACACATGATAGAACTTACTGTTCTCATATGAAGCGCAGCCGTCATGATCTAACAACAAAAACCACCTCAGCACAAATTTTTCTTTATTTACCATCAGCAGCATTCAAGGGGAAACCAAGAGTTGTCCAAATTGAAATGTAACTGGCAGCTCCGTACACTAGAAATCTGTAGAGCACCAAAATATGAACAAGTGACTGACGTAACAAAATTGTCAGTTAAATACAAAAACGCATGCGCAGATACAACATGCGTGTAGCCAAAGTTCCATCCACATGGCATACACCGATAGGACTGCAGTAAATAAAAAAGGGAAGGCTTGGAAAATTAAAAAAAAAACAAAACAAATAAAGATTTAAAAAAATATAATCAAATGCAAAAATGCAGTATTGTAATTTTATGGAAAAAAAAATAGGGAAGGAAATTTTAAAGTTTAATGTCACTTAGTGAGAGTTAAAGTCAAAATTATGCCCCAAAATTATGTTGAAGAGGCGTGCTGATTAACTATTGTAAACAAAAGCTTGTAATATTTTCCGCCATTTTATCCAGGAATGAGAGATGACTAAGGTATGTATATAAGTATATATATATATATATATATATATATATATATATATATATATATATATAAATATATAAATATATATATATATATATATATATACACAAACATATGTGTATGTGTAAAAAAAGCAATCATTGGTCTTGAATCAACTTAAAGGGACAGTCTAGTCCAAAATAAACTTTCATGATTCAGATAGAGAATGTAATTTTAAATAATTTTCCAATTTACTTTTATCACCAAGTTTGCTTTGTTCTCTTGGTATTCTTAGTTGAAAGCTAAACCTAGATGGTTCATATGCTAATTTCTAAACCCTTGAATGTCGCCTCTTCTCTCAGGGCATTTTGACAGTTTTTCACCACTAGAGGGTGTAAGTTCATGTGTGTCATATAGATATCACTGTGCTCACGCACGTGGAGTTCAAGTGAGCCAGCTCTGATTGGCTAAAATGGATGGCTGTCAAAAGAACTGAAATAATGGGCCAGTTTGCAGAGGCTTAGATACAAGGTAATCACAGAGGTAAAAAGTGTAATAATATAATTAGGGAATGGGTAATAAATGATTAGGGAATGGGTAATAAATGGATTATCTATCTTTTTAAACAATAAAAATTCTGGTGTAGACTGTCCCTTTAACTATTACTTTTTTTCTTGATTTATGGATTGTTACTATAACACAGCACCCTGGTGAGTGCATAATTTGTTAGTCTATATATGTGTATAGAAACTTTAACATTTTTAGATTTTGGTGACTCTAAAGATTCGTAAAACAATATTACTTTTGAAAAAAATTTATAAATTATTTTTAATTAAAGT
This sequence comes from Bombina bombina, assembly GCF_027579735.1. Lineage (NCBI taxonomy): Eukaryota > Metazoa > Chordata > Amphibia > Anura > Bombinatoridae > Bombina > Bombina bombina. The sequence continues at coordinate 491,255,099 of NC_069503.1, read as the reverse complement.
ACAACTATCTACTCATATTATTTAAAACATTTTTTAAAAAGATCAAGAATAGATATATATAAAAAAAAATATATATATATATATATATATATAAATACGTATATATACATATATATATATATATATATATATATATTTTTTTTTATATACATATATATATATATATATACATATATATATATATATATATATATATATATATCCTGCACCCGCATGTCAAGAAAAAATAAAATCCTCACTGAGAAAAGACCAGTGAGTGTTTAGTTTTTTCTTGACTTATGGATTGTTACTATAACTGGTGAGTGGGTACATCATTCCTTGGCCTATAGATATATATAAACTTTAAAAAAATTATATTTTGCTGACTAAAGATTTGTGAAACAGTATCACATTTATTCATGGAACATATTCATTTGCTGCTTTTGCAAAGACATAAATTATTTTTAATTGAATGTACACCTATCTACTTATATTTTAAAGAACATTAATTCTGTACATTTTAAATTAAAGATCTGAATAATATAGTTTAATGCATAAATACTTTTTAAATATTTTCATAGGTATTTTAGGTTTGAAAAAGTCTGTGAACCAGGGCATTGTAACTTTTATTTGTCACATTTTACATAGCTGTCACAAATGTGATTAAAAATCAGCACTGTAATATATAAGATTAACCAATGAAACATACAGCTTCACCAAACAAATTGATGAACTGATACTGCTATCTTTTAGGAACAGTAGATTCGCCTTCCAGTAACCTTTTAATTAACTGCAATAGCAAATCAATGAGTAAAAGCTACATATGGATTTTCAAATAGCCTGAATTTTCCTCCTACTTAGTCAAAAAGAAAGAAAAAAAAAAAAGATTTAGTAGATACTGACAGGTTTCGAACTGTTCATAATGCAGAGATGATGAGTTACTGTATTAAATTTCTCGAAACCTTATCATTTCTTCTTAAGGAAGGCATGACAGATATATGACTGACAACGTGAAACAAAAGATGGCACTCAGACTGGAAACAGATCTAATGATGTGTTCTGAAGTTTGAGAGCAATATTTAGGAACCATGGGAAGGATCAAACTATAGCACAAAAGGTGAGAAGTAAGAGCATTTTCCATTTTGCGACTTGTCTTGTTTATATGTTATCCCATCACAATAACGTAAGAAAGAAATATTCATTTGCGCTGAATGAAGGTGTAATTTTTTTTTTCCAAAACATTTTAAATTCCTGTTTAAAATGTTAAGTGAATATTTCCAAGTAACTCAAATGATCAAATAATTATTTCAATTAATTGGTTATAATAACCGTGTTAAACAATTTAATTAAAAATAGGATTCCACGATCATTGTAATAGGGATTTTACATTATGAATCTTCTGCCTAACTAGGCATTTTTCTTGAGTATATGAATTATTTTGTCTATTAACTGTGCTCACTGTTGCTATAGCGACGGCATAATTTTGCAATGGTCCAAAAATGACATTGGCATATATACTGACAGATAGGAATTAATTCACTAACAAGTAATTATGTAGCAAAATGTTGACTGCCATGCAGAAGGTACACTATGACACATTTACTGTTTTTCAGAGATGGCAGTAATATTAGCGTTGGTCATTAGCGGTAGACATCTCAGTACAGTGTTGGATACAGACTTATATGCAGACCTATTTAGTTACCTGTGTGACAGCCTTGTTCAGGACACCAGAAACAGCTGTCCTAGCCTGTATGAGCCAAAATAATTAGGCCTGTCATCTTCTTGCTCTGATTTCCCCTTCAACCTGCTCCACAAAATGCAAATATTTTGCTTTCATTGTCACATTCACCTTGACATGGATATTGCTTAGGCGTATAACTGGATGAGATGACTCAGAATTTGCATTGTTCATTCTAATAAATTTGCTTCTCTTCTACCGCGTGGCAGGACCCATCAGATAAAGTCTCCCAGAGTGTCATCAATCACCATCGCTGACAGACGGCTTTTGCCTTCATTTGTTACATACGAGAACATGCTTAATTATTTGTCCTGTAATTAGTTGGGAAAATGTCAGGAAATGTCAACTCTCTGTTCACTGTGGAAGGACCCTGCTTGAAAGCCACAATGACTGAAGTGTCATTAATGCTGCCTAACAAGACGAGGATCAGCTGGGGGAAAAAAAAGAACGCTTCTAAAAAAGTAATCATGGCGAGTTAAGGAAAACTGCAAATCAGCACCAATAATGAGATGTGAATTATATTATCAATTGCATTTTTTATCAGGTGCTCTTTACAGTAAAATAAAATGCTAAAGCACCAGTAGTTTAGCTTCTTTATTCACTTTACGCAATTCATACCCTTTAAGTAGAATTGGTTGTTATAAATCTATGACATAATTATTATATATTTGCATTTTGATTGTGTTATTAATAGTTGCTCTGTGTATATTGTATGTATTTTTCTCAGGCTACAAAAAATGTGCAGGATGATTAGCAGTAATACATTTGCGTTCATGATAAAGTCAACGTTGAGGCCTGTATTCTCGTTCTAACGCTGCTATTCATACGTAACAAAGTCTGTTAAGAAAGTTACATTTTTAGACTACATGATGTATATTGATAATGGTGCAAACGGAACTGGCCAAAATCACCCCTCACGTTGTAGAATAAAATCTAAAAGTCATATCAGAAATTAGAAAAAGAGAACATGCAAAATATAAGCAAGTAAAAATCTATCAAACAAATAAAACTGTGGTATGTTTCTGCTAATGCACCTTGCTCATAGGCGAACACATACACATACACTTAGTTACAACCTAGGCAAATAATTAACATTATAAATTTTACACATGCATACATCATTTTGAAAATTATAATAAATAGTAGATTATATTGTGGTTAGTAAGCCTCATTCTTTCATATTAAGGTAGCTTTAATTTTCACATGAAGATTACTATCAGATACTTAAATCAAGGTATAATTTGTAGATACAAATCAGTTTGTAACAGTGATGTATTATTTTACAATTAATTAATATATAATATAAAATATTTTCTTTTTTTACATTTAAATATGCCAGTTGCTGACGCTAGGCATGTTTTTCTTTAAAATACATGTATGCACAGGATGCTCATTAAATGGCTCAAATATTTTTACTCAATAAAACATCTGGCCTCAGGAATTTATGATAAATTGCAAAGCATTATTGAAGGATAAATGTCTGACTCTCTTTGGGAATAACATCAGCTTTTTTTTAATGGTCAAATTCATCACCTAGTATTTAGTATTTGATTTATAAAGGGATATTACAAAACTTGCATAAAGCATTGATGTATTTACTCCTTGTACTAATTAAATTATAAATCAGCTGCAGGCTGAGTGCATTGTGCAGCTTTAGTTAAATTAACAAAGTGTAGACTGAGAGAATGTTAAACCTCAAGTGTAATTATATTTCTTTCTGATCCTAAAACTAATACACAGAAGAGGAAGCTGTCGAAGTCTGAAATTGTTCACATTGTAAAGCATTTGGTTCTGCAATAAATATGTTTTGTTTTAGAAAATAAAAAATAATTTAAAAAAAAAAACAGAAAAATTAGTTTACTTGCAGAATCAATTTAGAGCTAGATTACAAGTGGAGCGCTAATTTAATGTGCACCCGCAAACGGGCAAATACACCCATTTACAGGTGCGCAAAAGAAATAACCAGCCGTTACAATTGCTGCTCCAAAAATTAACCAGAGGTCAGAACTCTGGTTTTTTTTTTAAAAAAAGGTTCCCCAATTGCCCCCCAAATTTAGTTTTTTTTAAAAAATGAATAACTGCTGGAAGCAGTTTTAAGGGGTTAAAAGTGGCGGCTGTGGAGTGTTAGAAAAAGAACTGCGCTGAAAGTTACTTTACATTGCGGTCTATGGGGACTGTGTGCTTCCAGTAAAGATATATGTATATGTTTATATACATATATATTTATGTGTTAATATGTGTATATACACATATTAACACATAAATATTTAATATATATGTATATATTCATATAAATATATATTTATATTTGCTGCCCATCGCTGCACGACTTACACCCTTCGCTGCGCTAGTTCTTATGCCGTGTCTCATGGCATGAGAACGAGGCTCCCAATTGCGTGCACTGGTATTAAGAGTGGAATGCAAATGTCTCGCAAAATTTTGCGCTCTACTCGTAATGTTTTACATAAGGATAATTTAGTGATAGAAAGAGAAAAAGAGTGTTTTACATTAATTAGGCCATAAAAAGGGAACACTTTTAAGTGATTGGGCGTATCACTTTACAAAGAACATCTACCATGCAGAGGGAAGACATTGGTCCAATAAAATAAACCAGCCACAACAGTGACAACAGTTATTAACAATAAAACAAGTCCTATAAAGTGTACTAACACGTTGTTGACAGTGTTGCTTTTAATTGCTATGTGGAAAAAAAAGATTGTCAAAATCCAAACGCTAAACACTGATTGCCATTGACAGAAGCCTCATTGATCATAGATTCCAGATACCAAGCGGTTGTAAACACACGTCCTACTATTTCTGAACCCATTCTATAAGTGAAGAATATTTTTCTTTTTGCATTGACATTTAACCCCTTAAAGAGGTGAATAATTTGCTTTGAAAACATTTGATTGATTTGAAATTAAGCAATTCATTTGAAAGTGCATGGATTTAAGATACATTTATTTTTAAAAATATACAATAGGGTTATATTATTGTATGATCACTCTTAATGTAAATTGATTTAATTTAATCATGTCAATTGCTAAATATATACGAGTGTTAATATACCTCTATAAAATTAACACTTTAATATATATCTACTGAATCTTTCTATGAGGTTTGGACAAGGGAACAGAACAAACAAAAATTAGTTACACATAATTGAGAAACAGTTGTATGACTAACAAACAGCATAATTATAAATAAAATAAATGCAAACAATGATATGCTATTATATATATTGCACTAAAGTTTAATTCTCAAGAAAGGCTGTATAAGTGATGTCAATTATAGATTGAAATCTCATGAATAACATCACATAGCTACTACATGGACAAGGTTTGCAAAGGAAATGTGCTGAAAGAGTTAATGTACAGAATTATAGAATTAGTTTATCTCTCAAACTTATGTTAATAAAGTAGTGTTGTAAAAAAAAAGGCAGAGGTTTTCTGAGACACCTAATATACAGTTTGTATTACTCACATACCCACACACACACATGCATAGATACACATACAACACACACACTCATCAGCAAATGAGGATTGTACAAATACAAAATAATTGTTTTGCAAACAATTTTTTTTATATTAAAATTGAAGGGCTTTACAAATCTGGAGTTTTACAGATATATAACCCTTGAAAGCAAACTGAATACATTTATATTATTTTTGTTGTGGCCAGTGTAGATGTAATTTAGCTTGTTCACAATTTTGTGTTCTAGAATATAGTAGTAGTAGGGTAAGGCATGTTCAGCACTTAGTATCTCTGGGAACTGGTAAAAGATAAATCTGCAGAGGTAAATTGCAGTTTAGATTGACATGATATATAGTGAATAATGTAGTATGCATTGTTCATTTTACTATATGTAAAGGGACAGTCTACTCCATAATTTCTATTGTTTAAATAGATAGATAATCCCTTTATTATTCATTCCCCAGTTTTGCATAACAAACACAGTTATATTAATATACCTTTTACCTCTGTGATTACCTTGTATCTAAGCCTCTGCAGACTCCCCCCCCCCCATTTCAGTTCTTTTGACAGACTTGCATTTTAGCCAGTCAGTGCTGACTCATAAATAACTCCACAGGAGTGAGCACAAAGTTATCTGTATGGCAGACATGAATTAGTGCTGTCTAACTGTGAAAAACTGTCAAAATGCACTGATATAAGAGGCGGCCATCAAGGGATTAAAATTAGCATATGAGCCTACCTAGGTTTAGCTTTAAACAAAGGATACCAAGAGAACAAAGCAAATTGATGATAAAAGTAAATTGGAAAATTGTTTAAAATTGCATGCCCTATCAGAATCATGAAATATTAATTTTGGCTAGACTGTACCTTTAATAAATAGTTTATGTGGAATTTCAATTTGAATTTAATGTTCCTTTATTGTTACAAATAATTAACGATTGTTACATTTAATTATCAGTCATACTATAAGCACCAGCAATACACAACATATAACATTTTAAAGGGACAGTCAAGTATAAATTAAACTTTCATTATTCAGATAGGACTTTTAATTTTAATTGACTTTCCAATTTACTTTTATCTTCAAATTTGCTTTTTTCTCTTGGTATTCTTAGTTTAAACTAAACATAGGTAGGCTCATATGCTAATTTCTAAGCCTTTGAGGGCTGCCTCTTATCACATGCTTTTTAAATCTCTTTTCAACACAAAGAGACAGAAAGTACATGTGGGCCATATAGATAACACTGTGTTCAGGCACAGGGGGTTATTTAAGATCTAGCACAATACAATGCTAAATTTAAGACAATAGATAATAAACAGTCACAGTCATGTGATCAGGGGGCTGGAAGAAGGTTCCTAGATACAAGGTAATCACAGAGGTAAAAAGTACATTAATATAACTGTGTTGTTTATGCAAAACTGGGGAATGAGTAAGAAAGGGATTATCTATCTTTTAAAACAATAACAATTCTATGGTTGACTGTCCCTTTAAGTTGACCATTACTGAGCCTAGGTGCTCATTCTTCATTTACATGAATTTCATTGGATACATTTAAACTTACCAAAGCCAAAATATCCTAATGTGTGGAGTCATATATATTAATTGCTCAAGGTTTATAAGAAATTAATTAAAAACCCTTAGGATTTCATTTGATTTTGAATTATCTGTGTTTCAAATCAGACTGATCTCAATATGAGCACAATAGTTATGCATAAAAGCTAAAACATAAACTAACAAAATGATACTAAATTAAAAAAAAAAACCATCCAGAATAAAACAGGGAGCACTCAAGCAGCTATTCAAAACAGTTGCAAGACCATGTTTTTTTAGCAGAATATATTTAATGCAGTCATTGGAATGGAGCTGTTTTTTTCATTAGCACAAGGTGGCAGCTTCATAACATTGTGAAAAAGAATACATACTTAACAGCAAAAGGCTTTTACAAAATCACTTTGTCTGTTTATTCTACACAGAAAACACTACTTTCTCACTTTTGTTAATCTTTGTGCATAACATAATAGACATGCTAACTAATAAGAACTGTGTTGTAAATAGCAAATAAATTCCAAAGATATGTTAAATGACATACTGTAGATAGATAGATAAATAGATAGATAGATAGATATAGACATTTGGAGGGACATACAGATGGATAGATAGATTATAGTTAGATGATAGATAGATAGATAGATAGATAGAAAGAAAGATAGATAGATAGATAGATAGATAGATAGATGATAGACATCAAAGACAAAAACATAGACAGATAGAGATTAGACAGATAGATAGATAGATGATAGATAGATAGATATAGACAGACAGATGGATGGACAGACAGATGGGTAGATAGATTATAGTTAGATGATAGATAGATAGAAAGATAGATAGATGATAGACATCAAAGACAAAAACATAGACAGATAGAGATTAGACAGATAGATGATAGATCGATAGATAAATAGATAGGCATCAAAGACAAAAACATAGACAGACAGATAGATAGATAGATAGATAGATAGATAGATATCAACGACAAAAAACATACGGCTAGATTACGAGTTTTGCGTTATGAGTAAAAAAAGCAGCGTTAAGGCTCATAACACTGCTTTTTCACTACCGCTGCTACTACGAGTCTTGTAGGTACAGCAGTCCCGCACACTTTTTTGGCTGTACCGCAAATTAACTTACACAATTTTCGTAAAGTCTTTTTTCAATGGGACTTCCATAGCGCCGGTATTACAAACTTTTTTTTGGAGGCCAAAAAGTGAGCGGTACAGCCTATCCCCCAAGATTCGCAAAGCATTCTAAAGTCAGTAGTTATGAGTTTTACACTACAAATCCATAGCATAAAACTTATAACTAAAGTGCTAAAAAGTATACTAACACCCATAAACTACCTATTAACCCCTAAACCGAGACCCTGAAAACACTAAAATAAAATTATTAACCCCTAATCTGCTGCTCTGGACATTGACTCCACTATAATAAACATATTAACCCCTAAACCGCCGTACTCCTGCATCGCAAACACTAGTTAAATATTATTAACCCCTAATCTGCCGCCCCTAAGATTGCCACCACCTACCTACATTTATTAACCCCTAATCTGCCGCCCCCAACGTCGCCGCCACTATACTAAATTTATTAACCCCTAAACATAAGTCTAACCCTAACACCCCCTAACTTAAATATAATTAAAGTAAATCTAAACAAAACCTACTATCATTATCTAAATAATTTCTATTTAAAACTAAATACTTACCTATAAAATAAACCCTAAGCTAGCTACAATATAACTAATAGTTACATTGTATCTATCTTAGGGTTTATTTTTATTTTACAGGCAAGTTTGTATTTATTTTAACTAGGTAGAATAGTTACTAAATAGTTATTAACTATTTACTAACTACCTAGCCAAAATAAATACAAATTTACCTATAAAATAAAACCTAACCTGTCTTACACTAACACCGAACCTTACACTAAAATTAAATAAATTACCTAAATTAAATAAAATTAACTAAATTACAAAGAAAAAACAACACTAAATTACACACAATAAAAAACAAATTAAAAGATATTTAAACTAATTACACCTAATCTAATAGCCCTATCAAAATAAAAAAAGCCCCCCAAAATAAAAAAACCCTAGCCTAAACTAAACTACCAATAGCCTTTAAAAGGGCCTTTTGCGGGGCATTGCCCCAAAGAAATCAGCTCTTTTACCTGTAAAAAAATACAAACAACCCCCCAACAGTAAAACTCACCACCCACACAACCAACCCCCCAAATAAAACCCTAACTAAAAAAACCTAAGCTCCCCATTGCCCTAAAAAGGGCATTTGGATGGTCATTGCCCTTAAAAGGGCATTTAGCTCTATTGCTGCCCAAAGTCCCTAATCTAAAACTAAAACCCACCCAATAAACCCTTAAAAAAAAAACTAACACTAACCCCCGAAGATCGACTTACAGTTTTGAAGACCGGACATTCATCCTCAACGAAGCCGGGAGAAGTCCTCAATGAAGCGGCAAGAAGTCCTCAACGAAGCTAGGAGAAGTCTTCATCCAAGCCGGGAGAAGTGGTCCTCCAGACGGGCAGAAGTCTTCATCCAGACGGCATCTTCTATCTTCATCCATCCGGCACAGAGCGGGTCCATCTTCAAGACATCCGGTGCAGAGCATCCTCTTCTTACGACGACTCCCGACCAATGAAGGTTCCTTTAAGTGACGTCATCCAAGATGGCGTCCCTTAGATTCCGATTGGCTGATAGAATTCTATCAGCCAATCGGAATTAAGGTTGAAAAAATCCTATTGGCTGATGCAATCAGCCAATAGGATTGAACTTTAATCCTATTGGTTGATCCAATCAGCCATAGGATTAAGCTCGCATTATATTGGCTGATTGGAACAGCCAATAGAATGCAAGCTCAATCCTATTGGCTGATTGCATCAGCCAATAGGATTTTTTCAACCTTAATTCTGATTGGCTGATAGAATTCTATCAGCCAATCGGAATCTAAGGGACACCATCTTGGATGACGTCACTTAAAGTAACCTTCATTCGTCGGGAGTCGTCGTAAGAAGAGGATGCTCCACGCTGGATGTCTTGAAGATGGACCCGCACCGCGCCAGATGGATGAAGATAGAAGATGCCGTCTTGATGAAGACTTCTTGCCATCTGGAGGACCACTTCTCCCGGCTTGGATAAAGACCTCCCGGCTTCCGACTTCTCCAGGCTTTGTTGACGATGGATGTCCGGTCTTCAAAACTGTAAGTGGATCTTCAGGGGTTAGTGTTAGGTTTTTTTAAGGGTGTATTGGGTGGGTTTTAGTTTTAGATTAGGGACTTTGGGCAGCAATAGAGCTAAATGCCCTTTTAAGGGCAATGCCCATCCAAATGCCCTTTACAGGGCAATGGGGAGCTTAGGTTTTTTAGTTAGGGTTTTATTTGGGGGGTTGGTTGTGTGGGTGGTGGGTTTTACTGTTGGGGGGGTTGTTTGTATTTTTTTACAGGTAAAAGACTGATTTATTTGGGGCAATGCCCCGCAAAAGGCCCTTTAAGGGCTATTGGTAGTTTAGTTTAGGCTAGGGTTTTTTTATTGGGGGGGGGGGCTATTAGAATAGGTGTAATTAGTTTAAATATCTTGTAATTTGTTTTTTATTTTGTGTAATTTAGTGTTGGTTTTTTTGTAATTTAGGTATTTGTATTTAATTTAGGTAATGTATTTAATTGAAGTGTAAGGTTAGGTGTTAGTATAAGACAGGTTAGGTTTCATTTTGCAGGTAAATTTGTATTTATTTTAGCTAGGTAGTTAGTAAAAAGTTAATAACTATTTAGTAACTACTCTACCTAATTAAAATAAATACAAACTTGCCTGTAAAATAAAAATAAACCCTAAGCTAGCTACAATGTAACTATTAGTTATATTGTAGCTATCTTAGGGTTCATTTTACAGGTAAGTATTTAGTTTTAAAAAGGAATTATTTAGTTATTAATAGTAGTGGGTGTTAGGGTTAGACTTAGGTTTAGGGGTTAATAACTTTAATATAGTGGTGGCGACGTTGGGGGCGGCAGATTAAGGGTTAATAAATGTAGGTAGGTGGCGGCGATGTTAGGGGCAGCAGATTAGGGGTTAATAATATTTAACTAATGTTTGTGATGCGGGAGTGCGGCGGTTTAGGGGTTA